>NW_013665907.1:423475-436524 GCF_000517525.1 Limulus polyphemus
AGATGGTGAAATAAGTCAGCGGCAAACAGAATCATCGTGCAGTTCAGGAGACATGGTAAGGAAACAACTGAGCAGCATCCGTGTCGTCCTGGTCCATCGGAGAGGACAAAAATGGCTGTCAAGAGGAGCATCGAAATGGATCCCAGACTAACGACTGCAGAAGTGGCCAAAGTTGGTGGGATGAGCCCAAAATCTGTTCAACGGATTCTCCACAGACTGGGTTATCGTTGCAGAGCAGCTAGACGGAAGCCCTTATTACGACCTGCCAACATAGTCAGACGAAAGAAGTGGGCAAGTGATATGATGACCAAGCTTCTGGACTTTTGGAAGACCGTATTGTTCTCAGACGAATCAAGATACGCTCAATTTTCGGACAGTGGAAGAATATGGGTCTGTAGAATGCCTCACCAAGAGTTTTGGCTCAACAGATTGCAGCCAACTGTGAAGCATGGTCGTTTCAACGTGATGGTTTGGGGAGCTGTTTGGCTTGGTGGGAGATCGAGCTTAGTGGAATGCGTTGGCAACATAAATTTTGCGAAATACGTCGAAATATTGGAGGAAGGACTCTTGCTACTTTATTCCTCGGGTTTCGTGTCACTCTGCTAGAAACACCCAAAAGTGGCGGGAAGAAAATGGTATCCAGAAGTTGGCCTGGCCGAGCCAATCTCCTGACATGAACCCCATCGAAAACCTCTGAGCCATACTCGACCGACAAGTCAAGAAACAACCAAAAAACCAACTTCGAATAGCGATCTACTCCATGTTTTGAAGCAAGAGTGGGCGAAACTCCCACAATCTAATATTGACGAGATGATTCTCACGATGCCCCAAAGGCTCAACGGACTCCACGAAGCGAAAGGAAGATCTACTAGATATTAATTAAATTATAAATATATCAATTCATGTGAATATGACGGAAAAATTTCATTTTTTCTGAAAAGGTGGTATCTATTTACTTGTGACCACACTGTGTATATATAATAAGTTTTCAGAATTTCCAAACTGTCAGACATATTATATACAAATTACCATTAAGAATTTCAGTGAAGAAACTTGCCTTGAGACTCTTACTACATGTTATATGTACAAGCATATATTTTCCAAAGTTATTTTCTAATGTTTATCTTTTTGTTGGAAATAAAATCATATTGTGAAATTTGTACTTTTCTGTACTATTAGGTATTTTGAAATTAATTATATAAATATAATTCATTAAGTCCTCTAGTTGACCTCCTTTCTAATCATATGGCCTTCAACCTGCTGACAAAAAAATATGAAAATTATTCAAAACTATGTTGTTCCCTACTGCATGGAACTCTGAAGCTGGTAATTTCCACACAGAAGACAACTTTTGAAAAACCTGTAAATACACCTTAGTAAATTAGCTGAGTCTTTATACGTACGGAAAATAATGACTAAGGTCGATATGGGTGCGATGCAAGTGTCGTTGAAATAATAAAAATGGAAAAGCAAACGTCCAAACATTTTAGTGACAATAAAACTTTAGATTAATCAAACGGTTATATTTATCTCTAAACACTCTTTTCTTACTAACATTTGTCATACCCGTGACAAATATATATATATTTGTAAACATAATTCGATAGATAAGAATTTTACACATTTATAATTTATGCTTTCAATGTTGTACTACGCTTATGTAAAATGACAAGAATATCGATTTTATTGTGATAGTGTGCCAAATAGATATGTACATTGTGGGATATAAAACACGTGGATTACTAATGCTTCTGTTATATATTAAAGAATATTCAAAGTCTAGGTTTTATACTCGTTTGTTTTAAAGGATTCAAAGAAGAAAAGCTACACAAGGCTATTTGCGCATACATTGTAAAAACAAGTGTTAACCATTTAACACATTTATGAACATCGCTTAATATACACGTTAAGGTGTTAATCTTAAAACGCTCTTGTTAATTGTTTGTTTGTAGTCAAGCACAAAGTTACACAATCGGCTATCTGTAGTCTGTCCACTACAGGTATCAAAACCCGATTTCTAGCGTTGTAAATCCGCAGACATACCGCTTTGCCACTGGGGAGTGGTAATGTTAATATCAATTAACACTAGTGTTGTTCCAATATATGTAAATTTTAAAACAAGTAACATGTTAAAAATCGTGCATCAGATAATTCACACGTTTACATGTTTATTTCAGAAAGGTGTTATTAGATTAACACTATAGTGTTAATAATATTGTGAGATGATTAACTATTTGGTATATTGATTTACGTATGGTGCTACTGCAAGAAAAACAAAGAAATAAATTTGATATTATGACTTTATTTGTTTAAACTTCAGGTACACGTATAGTCACATCCACAAAGCCTTGATAAAAACTGAATAGATGTAATTTACTCTGCAGATATGACATTTTATTTGAGTGAAGTACAAATATTAACACTAATTAAACAATCTCTCTAAATTACTAATTTGGTGTTTCAGAAGATCTTGATATAATCTCTGAAAACTGCTTCCAGTTATAACCCACCTAGTGTTATGTAATTCCCAAAACTTGTGAATAAATGGTTGGATATTCTAAATCAAACACATAATATGTCGCAATTAATAACATCATTGCATCAAAAATATTGCTGGTTTGTCCAAAATTCTTTATGTTGTCACCAACTTCCTCCAGACTGTTTGTAAATACAAGATGGGGTACCTCCTCATCTGCAGAGTCCGAATGTTTTTGTGGGATTAAATCAACATGATCAGTGCTCTAAAAAACAAACAAAAAAGGATAAATATAATGTAATAATGAATATCGCAAAATATAATTGATGGTAATTTTTCTTATTGTCTATGTACTTTTAATATAAAACCATAGTATTAATTATTCAGCCATCTGGGATTTTTTAAATGTAAAATTGGCTTGCATCATTCCCTTGATTCCTATTAATGTGCAAAATATAAAATGCACATTTCAAAACATTTATAAAAGTGGGAGCATGAATTGATTAATTGGTGCTATATGCACTTTCCACTTAATTTCAGTTATATCGTGATTGAGAGGCTGAAATCCATTAATAACATGGAAATAAAGTTACTAAAATAAACGTAAGACAGAAAATGGCCACCAGTCAGCCATCTTCGATTTTTTAACAAATAAAAAATTTGTTTATTGCTTCATTCCTTTACTGTTTACTATCAATTTCTAAAATATGAAAGGCATATCTAAAGGAATCAATGTACCATAGGAGGTAACATTTGGAAAGTTGCAAAAACATATTAAAAAGCATAAAAAAAAAAGAATTTGGTGTGCACCATTCCGTAATGTCTCCTATCAATATGAAAAGTCTACGTGAAATTGTCAACGAACGTATGGGGGGGAGGGGGGGAAGTTTGGTTATTTTGGATATTAAAAAAAAACTGCATTTATTCTTAAAGATATATTGTAAATCAAAATAGCCATTGCACAAAGTTATGGAACAAAAGATTTTATAGGGAAATTAAAAATACAGTACATTTACCATTTTAATTACTGTTCTTGACCACTGTCCTTTCCATTTCATTTTTCCGACCAATTCCTCTACAAGTCTCCCGCTTATCATACAATCTGTCATGTCAGACCTCTGTAATGAGAAAATATATAGATGAACTAGTTTTCCATAATTTAAGCTGTACCTATATTAGCCAATTATCTGTAAGGTCCAACTCCAATAACCTTAATTTATCTTTACATTATATAAATAATTTCTGATGAAATGGTTGAACTTTTAACAAAATTGACATCTTAGCTTAACTGCTGATGAGTTTTTGCTAAATGTCTTAATAAAATACCCACCTTATCAATGTCTAAAATTATATTAAATTAGAAGATTTTTAACAGATAATATTCAAATCTACAAAAATAAATTTTGCATACATACATTTAAATCCTTCTTCAACTGCTCTGCAACCTTTTTCATCAGCCACTCCATTTTAATCTCATTTCTAGCCTTGTCAGGATTGTTGATGTTTCTTATGGTGAAAAATTCATGCAGTACCTTAAATAAATTAATATTTTCTATCAAAAGATAATTCATTTTATTTTAAGCTAAAATCCACATTACTTTTTTTAACTCTACACAAACTGATTAATGTACATATTTATTTTAGTAAAAAAGAACTGTATTTAAAAAAAATATTCATAAAATATATCATGAAATCAGTTGGGTAATTTACTGTGTATTGTGAATGGAACTTCAAATTATGGATTTTTATATAATGTATTATAGGCTGATTGTCTATTTTATTATAGTGCTCAAATTGTTTGGGTAAATTCAAATTTTCAAATATTTCTTTTATGTGTTTCATTAAATGGTTGAAATTTAAATAACTTACAAGACTCACTCTTCAACACAAGGTAATGTTTCTATTACAGGTTGGTTTCAGTGTGGTTTGCCACTGTGCTCTTCTAGAGCGAGTCTCTCTCAATAATGTCCTAATGTGTGATCTGTATTGTCCACCACTACGTTCTCTATTGAGTTGCTCTACATATTTATCAAAGTCTTCCTCATTTATTGGAACAGGGGAAACAACTGATTTCTTTCCAACTTGTCCAACTCTAAACTTCAAGTTTCAGGGAAAAAGCTGAAGGGGATTCTGGAAATGTTTTCTTTGATTTGGTATTTTCCCTCCATCTTGCAGTCCTCATTCTTTGACTTAATTTACTAACAAAGAAACTCTAAAGGCAAATAAAAATAAGCTTGTTTACTCTACTGAGATTAGATAAATTCATTTAAAATCAAGATACTGTTCTTATCACACTAGTAAGATGTATCTTTTTGAGGAATGTTGAAGTAGTATAAAGATAATGATAATAAAAAAGTAGTAATCAGTTTTACCACTTTCCCATAGTCATAAGTTGTTCATGAGAAAAGTAATCTTTCATTCATTTGCTGATTAATTTTTTACAGTGATAAAGTAATTAATTTTTATCATACTAACCCATGGATGTTTTACATCTTCATATGTTCAGCACTTGCCAATGGCATGATAGTAAGATAAATCCAAAAATTCTGGATGTCTTGTCATATAAAATACTTCGCATTATTTTAATAGCTGATTAAATATCATGCTATCTGTCTATTACTCAGAGGTATATGTAGTGATGGAGAGAAGTCTGGCAAAGAAATCTTTTCTGGAGGAAGCATTTCTTCTGAAGGGTAAAGCATCTACATAACAAATAAATAAAAATCAACAAAATCCTCACTGAAAACCACTTTTTATAGTAGGTTAAGGAAAACAGAGATTCAAACATTGTAAACCATCTACTAGTAAACCACTTACGAGATTACAATATACATAAAATAAATATCCCAATACGATAAAATATATAAAACAATCGATGATTAATTCAGAATTTGGTAATCATACCATCACATACTTTTTTCCAAAAATTTAACAGAAGTCAACAAATTGACACACTTATAATTATAATATAATTATCAATAATAATTATCATACCTGAAAATAAGTGTGTTGTTTCTTTAGAAGATTTTTAACAGTACTTCACAATGATCATAGTTATCAGCTAAAGAACTATCATTTTTCTGATCAGTTTCCAATAATATTCTAGCTTCAGGTTTTTTGTTTGAGTTGTCTCATCCATATTGGTTGTGTTTCTCACATGGACCCATGTATCACTATTATAAAGTACCATAAAAGTATTTCTTTTAAACTCTTCCAAAACCTCATCTTCTTCAACTTCTGTACCGTTCTCTTCTAATACCAGTTTTTCAACACAAAGATCAAGCTTTGTCTTTACTGAAAAAAAGAAAAATAGAATAAATTGCAAGGATATAATCTTTCAAATGACACATGGTACTTGATAACTGTAATGATTTTTACTGTCCACATTTGCCTTCAAAAATAACTATTGCAGTGATCGTGCAGTAAAATTACTACAGGTATGTGTTGGTTTACATAATTTTAATTTTGTAAATATTTTTTTGCATTAATTTCTACTTGGTTGACAGTTTTCCTTAAATATTCTAGTTTAATCAGTATTACTAGCAACTACAATACAATTGAAATATTGTAAAAGTGGCATTATAATCCAATACTCAACCATTATTAATATTATATAGTGAATACCTCCATATGTATGTGCAATATGCATTGTACTTATTTAGTCAATGATGAATTTTAATGGTGATGCAAGTTACCTGCATCTATGACATTCTGAATTGTGAGTTGAGGCACAATAACTCGTTTTCTTCTTTGTCTACTGGAATCCCATACTTTCACAAAAGGAATTGTCTGTTGAATTGCAAAAGTAATCAAAGTCTAATTTTTTGAACACAACTAATTGATAAGTACTAATTGATTGTTACTAACAATACTTTCTTCCTCATAGTTCCTCATACCTATTGATAACATAAAATTTTTCTTGACACTGACAAAGACAGAGTGGCAACTAAATAAGTAAGCTGTGGTAGCTAATAACCTTTAAATCTGTTTCAAAATTCACCTCATATGCTAAAAGATGTTTATTGAAGTTGACTATAGACAACTTTGCCATTAAAAATATTTTCCTGGTTGTTTATCAATATATTAACCACATAGCCAAATTCTGGCAAGTTAGAGTCGTCAAAAGAGTGTGTTAAAATACATCCTTCTTGGAAAGAACATCCATTTATGTCAACCTGCTTTGTAACATTTATGTTTTCTAAATCTGCAAACTGTTCTTAAACACAAAGTTTCTGTGGATCTGGCATTTTATTTATAGCAACTTCTTTCCCTTTTTAATCTCATCTCCTGAGTAAAAAATATTGCCTGATATCTGTCCTAAAGCATTAATCATTTGTCCACACAACCATTTTTGATGAAATCTGGCCATACTAAGAGGAAGTTTTTGAAGCATTACCATTTTTTTTGTTTTTTAAAAAAGCATGTTTACCTTCAAACTGCATACACCATTGAAATCGTCCAGGGCATAATTCTAAAATATGCCTAGGGAAATAACACATGAAATGTATTTTGGGAATAATGACAGCTTTTAGATATTCCATTTTAAATCCCAAATGATGATTTTCAGTATGTTTTTTTTAGATCTCCAGACATCTCTGTTGTAGCACAAGGGCATCTGACCAAAAATGTTATTTGCACCAATGTGGCAGTTTAAAAAATAATTACCATTTTTTTGTCATTTGTAAGAATTTTGGGACCTAATATGAATGACATTGTGCTTATGAGAGTAAGCATTGCAGCTGCGGTTTGTTTAATGTTTATGTCTACAAGGCACTGTTTTCTATCAATTGGTTCTGGATTTAATGCCTCTTCTAAATAACAATAATGAAATGCTAATATTTGAGAATAAAGCCAGTTCGGCATAAAATACTTTTAGTTGATAAAATGAGCTAAAAATAAGGCCAATTCATATTTAACAACACCTTCTATTAAAACATGCATTGGATCGTGTACCGACCAGATAATATTGTCGAAGTCAACTAAGTTAGCAAGGCAGCTTTGGTAATTGATCCCCCATACTGTGTTTCAGTACTTTTCGCATGTTTAGAAATTCCACTTTCCATTAAATTAACCCATTCAATGTATTCATGCATTATGTGTTGAAATTGATCATCTCCAGAGTATGTTTTCATATCAAGTGAAGAGGACAAACACATACGATCCTTTTTGTATACAAAACCAATAACCTCTTTAAAGTCACCTAAACTATTAGAAACTGGTGTATCAGCAGGAGCCATAATAACTACCCCTTTACCAAATAGTTAATTCTCTTCACATTTACAGCAAGTCCCCCTGAAGACATTGCGTTCACTGTTCAAGTAAAATTCTCTAAAAGTTTGCCAATTCCATGTGATTTTAAAAATTTAGTTCTTTCAATTGTAATTGGAACTATTGCTTGAAGTTTGGAAGATTTGTTATCAATTGAGATATCATCTAAAATATTTTCTACGTCTGGACATTCTCTTTCAAGGAGCTGCTGTTTTACCTTTCTTTTTCTACATTGAAAGATGTTGTTCAATCAGACAAACAGTGTTTTCAGCTACGGAACTAACTACTGCTTGTGAAATGTTGTATTTTGACTCAAGAGTCAATAAATAACCTACATGAATATGAGAAAGATCTTCACCATTTTTTAAAACAGAATTTTTGAAATTACGTAATTCATCAGTCTGAATTTCATACTGATCATCTTGAACTTGATCCTTAGCTAATATTCATTCATGATGAATGTTCTTGCAATATCAATTGACATAACTTTTTAGAACTATAACCATAACATCCTACTTGACAATAAATTATGAATCTTCGATCTTTTTTGTGAAGCATTACAATATGGTTACAGGAAGAAGAGAATGGCTTTGTTTCAAATGAATACATAGTGCATATAAAATCGATATTGACAGCAATGCGGCAACAATAGGGAGAACAGCTATAAAATTATGGGTAAAATAGTAACGATTACCTTCCACTGTCAACTCTAGTTGTGTAAACAATCGTAAATCACTGCTATAAAACTGTCAACAGTTTCAGTGCAAATTATAAATAAAAACCATTTATAACACTATTGAAATTTCAGGTTACATTCTTCTTGCTTTTATACGTTTTGATTACACCATCACCGGTTACACAGGGTCTTGGTCTGGCTTTAGGCCTTTATAGACCAGGGAGGGTAAGGTGCACACGTTACCTGTTACATCGATCAATTAGTGCCGGTATTTTACGTCGAAACCTTTAGGGGGGTCAGGTTCCTGTGGAGTTGTTTGTTTCAATTACTGTTAATGTTAATTGCGTATTTACAAGAGGGCCAGAGTTAGTTTGAAAAACACTTTTCCGACTTTTCATAGGCCATGTCCATGTATAACACACTGTTAACATTGGTGTGTAGTGAACACTTCGATGGTGCTAGATCAGTGCGATAGTCCTGCACACTCACTAACAGTTCTGTAAATCACTCACGCACTTTTTACTAATTAAGTCACTATGAGCGTATTTACATAAATACCCTAATAATACAGATTTTTATGGAAATATTTCATTGTCACATGTTGGAGTCTGTTAGATATGTAAGGCATGTTAGAGTACTTATGAATAAATTGGGTTGATGTGCTTCTCGGTACTCTGTATACGGCAGTTAGTATTCTATTTTGGATAATTTGTATTTTATTTATTGTGTTTTGTGATATATTGTACCAAGCTGGACATGCATGTTTCAGTACTGGTCTAATATATGTTGTGTAGATTTTGATAATGTTTTGAGGTGATGTGCCTTTGTTTCTACCTGACAGACTCTTGACATAATAAACACGTTTCCATGCTCTATTTGTTAAATATCCCTTATATATTTTTTTTCCATTTCACTTTGGAATCGTATGTTATTCCCAGGAATTCTGCTGACGTGGCATTCTGGAGACGAGCTCCTTGAAGGTATAGTATTGGGAGATGTTTTGCCATTTTGGATGATTTTGTAAATAATTGTACTTGTGTTTTTGGTTCCTTTGTTTTAATTCTATATTTTTTGGCAGTATTCCTGTAATCTATTTAGTTGTGGTTATCTAGTTAGTTGCTGAACTTAGGTGTTGATGAGCTCTTCCAGATTGCCACATCATCTGCGAATTGTGAAGCGAACCCTTCATTTGGGTCGTTTAAGGGCATATTACTGACATACATAATGAAAAGTAGTGGGCTAATTACCCCTACCTGTTACATCACCTACCAAACAACGCATTTGAATGTCCCGCCAAGAATCCGATTGACCTATCCACACACCAACAATTAGCCTCTTACGCCATGACGAAAGAAAATAGTTCGAAAATATACCTACTTTCATTACCACACATTACCAAGTTTTACTTTCAACCATATTACGTTACTAAAGTGTAAATAACTAAATGTAATCAAGAAATATGCCTTGAATCCAAAGAGACAATATTTGTAGGCCATTGTGCACATGTTTGTAAATAATCGCTTTAATATAAATTCCCTAAAAATAATAAAACTGTACATTTTGTTATTATTCATGGAATTTAGTTAAATAACTTAAGACCCAATATGTCTGAAGACAAAATATTAATAAACAATTCATTTTCTTTGTGTGCGACTGTTATAATCAGGTAAATCCAATAACTTTCGAAAACTTCTTTTGGTTAATTATGAAAGTATATATATATATATAAGACAACGGTTTGTAAGCATAATGAAACATTTTAATACATAATACATGTTTCGACAGAACATTGGTTTGTCTTCTGACCAATGCTCTGTGGAAACATGTAGTATATATTAAAATATTCCATTGTGCTTACAAATCGTTGTGTGTTATATATATACAGTCATCTTAGCATAATGTACTTCCCTACTCAAATACTTCTTTTGGTTGAACATATTATGTAATATAAATAAAGGGTTGTATAGTAACTGCCGATTTTCCTTCTTCAGTATTCTAGATACTAATCTAGTACAAAAAGTTATTCAGACGTTCATGTAAAACATTCAATACCAAACGATCAATACATTAGTGGTAGTAATTACAATCGCAATTCGCTAATCACAAACTGACCCTTAATAAATTTCATTATTTTATAACGTTTCTCACCTGAAAAAAAAATTGAGCAACACAAGCATGCATTTTATTGCCACATTTATCATCACAAACCAAGGGAGAACCTGTACCGGAAGTTTGAAAACAATACTAGCAAGAAACACAAATATGGTTTTTCCGGAAGATCAAAATTAGTATTTTAATTTGAGAGGCAAATGTTCACCTTTACCATATAATAATCATTGTTCAATAAGTTTCTTTAACTTAAGTTGTTTTCTTTTGAAAAATTCTTTCAACTATGTGTTTCTTTGTGTCAAGGAAAAGATGTGTAATATATAAGAAATTTGTAGACCACACGTGAATTAACACACCTCCCGATTCAAAAATAATTAACATTGATGAATAAACTTCCTACTAATAGAAAAAAAAGCAATCTATAACTAATAGTTTACTTACCAGATGTAGAAGGTGATTTGTTGTCAATGAAATAAGTTGAAACTTGTCGTTCAGGCGATTTGCTAACTTTCATTGTTAACTACTGTAACAATGAATGATGCTACGAAGGCGGTAAGTGAATCTTTTATGAGCACTTTATACGGGGAGTCTTGCAAGACATCCGGCATTGAATTTCCGTTAAGAGATAAACACTGGTGTTAATTAGACCCGTTACAGGATCAACACCAACGATTTAAATTGTTCAAAGCTACGCAAACAAAGATGTAAATTTTCGAACGAAAAGAATGATAATTTGTGTCGCAGTAGATCACAGAAAATTAATCAAAAACATCAACAAAGTTCTAATGTGTTGCTTAATTATTATCCTGTTCATTTATTATTCATAATATGCAATTAATAATATTTTTCATGCAATTAGAAAACTTAATTAGAAAGATGGTGAGAGAAAACAAGATGATGAAACAGACGCAAAAAAAATAAAATTAGTTATGTACTTTACAAATTTATAAAAATTTCATTTGAAAAATAAAGTTTAATATCATACCACAAGATTAACACAAGAACGATTTACACTTTAACACTAATGCGTTATTTATTGAGCCAAGATGTACTGTTTTAACGCTAATGTTAAAATTATTAACACTCATGTTTTTGAAATAACAATTTTATCGTGTTACTTATTAACACTTATTTTGACAGTGTAGCCGTTTTTGATATTGAACTGATAGATTTGACATTCAACAGCATTCACCGTCAATTCTTTGGATACACTCATCTGATCGATTATTGGAATTTGTCACTTTTATATCGCATTTATGCCCTAAAGTATAGAGTGCTTTATTGAGATAAGGGGAACGTGAACCCTCATATTCACAGTCTGGGCATACTAATCACTATTTCATACCTGACTGAGGAGGGATTCAAATATTCGTTTTACCTGAAACTCCAGTGCACAGAATTTTCAATTAATTAATATATATTGTCAAAACTCAAAGTATATACGTATGTAGAAAATAATTCTACTGCCATTTTAAAATAAATCATCTGGATTTGATTTTGCAATCAACGCTCACAAAGAATAACAGCAGCAACAACAAAATTCTAAGCAATTTTCCAAGAGACGTTTGACATTTTTCGATAATAGCATATCATAATATTTTAATTGCCCTTTGAAGTCAAATGTTAATATAGTTATTGCACTGAAATTCGATACTACTACGATGGGAGCTGCAACCTCACCTTACTATAAAAAAACGAACACGATTAACTTATAACAATTAACATTGAAACTTAGATACTCTAAAAACAAGAAGTCATTATTTTTAGACAAACGTATATGCACGAGAAGAGACTGTATAGCGGCCTACGATTTGGCCATTTGTGCTTGTCCTCATTAGGTTCAGGCGAGTCTTTAAGTAAGTATTTTTTACATTATGTAAAATGTGAAACGACAAGGAACTTAACACGTATCGGGTGTGAAGTTTTGTTGGTTTAGTTTGCAGAATGTATCTTAATGTAGCTTATTTTCGAGTTTTCATTCAATTTGCCTTTTTTATTTTATGTCTTAGCGTGCTAAGTGATAGTAATTTTACTCAATGATGTATTTCATTCCATTCATAAGCGTAGTCAGTGATTGCAGCATGTTCATTATTTGTAGTATAAAAGTGTTTATAAAACTGAACGTGTGGTGATATTATGATACACTTTGAACGATCCTTCTTATTTATTTTATGTAGCTTATCCCAAGGTATCAGGAAACTCAATTCATTACATATTTTATTTCTCTTTTCTTTGTAATAATACATTCTATTCTTTTCAGTAAATCAATTCTTTTAACCCTCTTTAGAAAGGTTACTTTGACAGTTTTTCTGATTACAGTGTTATTTTTGAAGTTGTTTTATGTATATTTGTTTCTAAGAGTCTTGTGCTTTAAAACATTTTCAAGTTTACATTCTCAATTAGGCCCGGCATGGCCAGGTGGTTAAGGCACTCGACTCGCAATCTGAGGGTCGAGGGTTCGAATCTCTGTCACACCAAACATGCTCGCCCTTTCAGCCGTGGGGGCGTTATAATGTGACG
>NW_013665907.1:436678-447252 GCF_000517525.1 Limulus polyphemus
CTAGTCTTACACTTCTAAATTAGGGACGACTAGCGCAGATAGCCCTCGTGTAGCTTTGCGCGAAATTCAAAACAAACAAACTGCTGTTTTTATTCAGAGTAAAGCCACATTTAGCTATCTGTTGTACCCACCGCTGGAAATCAAACCCCGGGACTTTTTTGATAAAATATAACATCAGATTCATAATTATAGGTAAGTAAAGAATTATTCTAATAACTAGAACGTATTACATTAGTTTTACTATGAAAAATGAATGAAAATTATTATGTATTCAGAAAGTAATATTGTTCAATCTGGACAGAGGGAGTTATTAGACTTACGATTAGCACATGGCAATAGTTTAGAGGGGTAGTATACTCTAAAACAATAATATATTATTGTTACATATTTTAATATTACCTTGAAATATACAATTATTACATTATCGTATATTGTTTTTTATGTTCAGGAAATGGATGCACCAATGTTTTTTGTGAAAGGAAGAAAACCTGATGAAAGTGAAGATGAACGAGGTGTTAGTGATGAGTGTGATTGAGACTATGTTCTAAATCCCATTAATGGAACCATCGAAAGCGAAGACAAATTATTGGATACAATATTTAATGACTCGTATAACTTACTAATTATCCAGTTTACGTATTGAAATTATTTAACCCGGCTGTTATCAAACCTGAGTAATATATGGAATAATTTAACTCTCCATCTTTGAACGAAGTATTGTAATCTTGAGTGAGATATTTATGATTATTATTCTAACCCATTATTAGTGTATCAAGGTGATCAAAAATCACATTATTTTCATTTTGGTTATTTTCCTTATCTTGAAACTGGGGAACAATATAGATATTTCTAATTTTATCAATTGTAGTTTTTGCGATATATGTACTGCTTGATCTATTCTGAACATTACTTTTACTAAATGTTACACCACTCCAAATTATTTCAACATTAGCTTGATGATTTAAAGTAAAACTTCAATATTCATCTTGTTGTTCGAGGTATATCTTAATATGAAATAACCATAACGTGTATTGGTTATAACAACTTTATAATTTTTCTTAGTATAAATCATGTAATTACTTCCATTTCTTCAGAGAACAAATCTCCCATCGATATTTCAAACAATTTTTCTGAGATCAGTAAAGAATCCAAATTATTGTTTAATCGGTATCCACAATTTAATTATTTCGCTGTGTTTTGTTAGAATCCATCTTTTTGTAAAACCTTCGTTAAATGAAGTATTGTGTTCAAATATTGATACCAATTAATAAGTTTTATCTTTTACATTCTCACCACCCAATGTTGTTGCAGTCATCATCGTCATATCTTAAAATCTGTTTACTTGGAGTTTCTGAGGTATCGATATGGAAGAAAATATTAGATGCTTCGCTCATGCGGTAATTGTTTGTGAAATTTATTAATCCTTGTACATGATGAGCATGACAGAGTAGTTTAATCTCTTCAATCAACGTTTTATCAATATGTATTTCAGCTCTTATAAAAATATTTCCTGTATTGATGAGTGTTACATTATCTGTTCCAATTGAGGAACCATCTTGATCTTCATTCTTAACATTGGACAAACATAACTTTTAGAACATAATATGTTATCGTATATATCTTTAATGTTAAATTCATATTTAGCTGACTCTTTCTCATTGATAACAACTTTATATTCATGATATTGTTTGTATTCAAACTTTCTGTAATGTTTTGGTAATAATTAGGTACACTCGCTAGATCCCAAATTCTTTCCACCTACTTATAATTAAAACATTTGAAGTCTAGTACCATATAGAGCCTCAGACTTCTTATCTATATTAGTATATATTGATTTTTTCTTTAATATGTGACTCAATTTACTTTCCATGACCTTATCTGCAATAATATATTTTGCTTTTTTCCGTATAACTTCAAGAATTTCATGTTTTTTACAAATGAACGATGCTTCTTATAATTCAGTTATCATTACTTAAAAGTAATTTATTTACAACTTATCGTTTGTTCAAGTCAATTTGATCGTTTTGATCTGTTATTTTCATTATTATTCTATAGGTGAAATTTGATCTATTAACATCTGTATATATGAGACATATATCTTCAATTTTAATTTAACTTTCTGGTAGATTAGAAATATGAAATATTGCTAAACTCATTATTGCATGATACTACACCAATAATATGATCATAATAAATGTGAATATCGTTTACACCTATTAAGACGTTAGCTATATATATTTTCCCTGTTCTTAATCTTAATAAGTATTTGGTTCAAATCCTAATATTTTCTACAGCTCCCTTTAGATAATTCAATCTGATAATTTGGAGCTACTTGGTTATGAACCTTGAAGTAGCAAAATGAATGCCAAATTTTATATTAAGATCATCTACATTGAAATTTAACTAAAATATATTTATTTCGCTTAGAGTATAACTATAATTTTCATTCATTACTTTTTCTAATTATTTCCATCATAATATTTAAGGGCATTGTTATTACTTTTTTATCAATGTTAAAAAATAATTTTTAAATCGATAAGAATTTTAAATTCTATTGTAAGGTACTCTGAATGCTCACTATCTTTAGAAACTAAAACTATTATTCTTTTACTCGGTGTTCACAAGAATTAAGACTGACATTTCTTTCTTTTATATATTTTGTATAATAATATCTACATTTTACTGATATAATTTTCTGTAGAAATCTCGAATTGTATTTTTTTTTCAATTGATCTTAATAATTGTTATTCTCTTTTGGTATTATATTTTTAGAAATATTTACATTGTGTATTTTATATTCTTCGTAAGGATTGAAACATACAAAGAAATCATACTTTGGGTAATAACAAACCCAATGAGAACCCGTTTTTGCACTGCTATCAGAATCAAAAATTTCACTTTCAAATGATTTTATTTTCTTAGGTAATAGATCAATAGGGTAAACGCCACTAAAACCTTTTTCATTATTTAATACAGTACGTCCCAATTTCCTTCAAGAAAACCAGATACACTGATTTTATTCATTATCTTTTTCGTGCCCAATCATCTAACTCACCAGCTGCATCACCATCAATCGCATACGAACTGAAATTAATATACGCATCCAAAATTGCAAAAAGCCTCCATTTTGTTTTAATTGTGTTTATGATATTGTAATCTTTTTTCATTCACTGCTTTAATATTACTCACTTATTATATATCAAGTGTTTTTGTTATATTTTTCGAGTTAATTATTTGTAATCTCTCCTTTTTTTAAAGATCTATTCACTCTCCCTGCTTTTTTCATTTCTTCAATCTTGTGTGGTTTATTAATTAATTCGAATGATAATGCAAACTATAGTTTCTCTAAAATTGAAACATTTAATCCTTCATCTAAATACATCCTATATGTCTTTTAGGTTTTTAGGTAGCTGTTGAATCCAACTGCGATTCGAATTATGGTCCTGCAATTTTAATAATTGTATTTTCTAATGCTTCAAATTATCTTCTTGTTTCTTGTACTTCTTCTAGAGAAATAGATTGAGATTCCATTTTTTGAATTACTGGCTTATGAAACTATTATTGATTCTTCATATGTTCATGTACCTAACGCTTTTGCTTTATAGTCGTTTTATCGAGCATATCTGCTTTTTATCTTCTTCAGTAATGTTTAACATACAGTTAAAAATATCTAACTTATAGTTGGACTTACAGTTAAGACTATTTAAGTTATACTTAAATTAATGATAGAGAGTAGAAAATAGAACAAACCAGAAGAATACGAATATCCTTTCAAAATCCTTTACTACATAGACATTCATTTAGACTTTTAATTTTTGATCCATCTGGTTGTGGAAAAACACTTTTTTATAAAACCTAATCCATATATAAATTAAACCATGATAATCTATACTTATGTGAAAAAGATTTAGAAGGACCTAAATATGTAAAATTACGAGAGAACTTTACACTATTTAATTATGTAGATGTAGATTAATCTATCAGTAATTAAACTAAGAAAGAGAAATTTATGGAATCATATAAAAAATTAACAAATAAAAGTTATTGTGTAATAACTTAGATCTGATAGATGCTGATAGCTTAGATTCAGGGAACAAGAACCTTGTTAGTTTTGATGATTGCATAACTGAAAGAAACAAGATGAAATAGTTGACTCTTTTATCAGATGAACAAAAAACATGCATCATAATGTATCCATTGTATTCTTATCATTCAACTTCAGTTAACTTCAAAAGGAACTGTAATTATTTTATCTTTTACAAACTTCAAAATGGAGGAATAAGACAGTTCATTAAAAAAATCGATGAATCTAAGAGTGTTAACAAATTTTAAACAAATATATATATAATGTTAGAGTATAATATGATTTATTATTATTATTACATTTTAAATTTCCTGAAATGGAGTATAGAAAGAATTTTAATCCATTATAAATTATGGAAGGGTAGTTAGAGAATAAAATATTTTAATATCGAGGAAGTTGTAAATTCTATTCTGGTATTAATATATTTATGATAAAAAGTAAAATTTTATTCAGTACTCCTGGTTTACTGGTTTAGCTCTGTTTGCTGTTACTCTTTAGCAGCATTAAGTCTAGGAACCTGTGTCATTGAAGTAATTACCTAAACAATCTCCTAGAAAAGAAGAATATAAAAGGTCTTATAATTTTTACAAAAATCAAAAAGTTTAATTAAATGTCAAAATATTACTAAAGAAGTTAAGTTAAAGGGGGAAAATTTCATACAAATATTAAAATACTTTCCAAGAGAGAAATAGATTAAGCATGTAAAGTTATATCGATATAAATGACAAAAAAGCAAAAATGAAGTGATTAGCTGGTTGGGATGCAAGAACAAATATATCCTCCTGTAACGTATTTACCGGAATTTCAATATTGTGGACCCTTTACTAAGCTCCAGAAACGTCTAGCTAGAGGTGATCCTAGTTAAATAATGATAAACATGATATTGTTTATAGTAAAGAACACAGTGCAGGTAAAGAATTGATAGAAGAGAGAATGCTACTTCGGCTCCAATTTTAGGTAAACGAATTGGTAGATTAATTATAAAACCAGTTATTAAAGTTAAGAAAACATTCAGCCTTGGCATTTCATCGGGTACGTACTATTTAAAGTGTAAAAAGACTGAAACAGCAAATATTCAAGAATAATTAAAGAAATATGTAAAATTTATGGTACACAAACTCTCATTTAAAAACAATGAAAGAAATGTGCTATGATCCAGAAAAACTTTAAATGGTATACAAGAATTAACAAAAACCCAGTTACGTCCAAAAAAAAAGAAATGTTTACATCAACAAGGAAGCTGTGAAGATTGAAATGCCTTTAATGGATTTGGTTATAAAATTTAAGAATGTAAATAATTCATTATGGGTTTCTTTTGCTACATATGATGATTTTGAAAGCATAACAAGAAAGACTAATACTTCTAATCCAGATCCTTCTGAGAGTAATGCAAATGCTTATGAAAAATATGAAACTATGCGTTTTTGTTATTATGTCAAGTAAGTTTATGGACATTATAAAGATCCTGTAATTATTGAAGACCAAATGCACAAACTAAGTTCATGAAAATCCACAAAGGACAAGTCGGAAAATAGAAAAGTTATATAATGTTAATAAAAATGAATGATTTAACAGATAAAGAAATAAAGAACTTAGAAATAATGATACCTGTCTTATCTGTGATAACGTAATCAGAAACAAACCCAAACTTACTAAATATAGAGATCATCCAGTGGGTGTTGAAAAGAAATTTAACGAACATGATCATTTAACTAGAAAATACAGAGAGTCTTTACCCAAAAGTTGAAATCTGTATAGAAATCCTATATTCATAGCACTGTTTATTAATGATATGAGAGGGATATGATAACCATCTGTTTATGAAAGAATTAAGCTATGATGATAAAAAAAAATTAACTAATTCCCTACAATGAAAGAAAATATATTTCACTTATTAAAAAATCGGTAACCTGAAATTTATATTCATAAGCTCATTTCAATTTAGGGCTAGAAACTTAGATAAACTTTTAAGTAACTTTAAGGAGGAGCAGTTCAAAAATACAAACCAATATTTCCAAGAAGATAAGAATATGAGCATTTCCCTATGATTATATGGACTCGTTTGATAAATGCAATGAAACCTAATTTCCACTAAAATAAATATTTTACAGTATATTGAACAAATGTAATGTATGGGATGATGACAACAAACATTGTCAAAATGTTTGGAAAGAATTTAAGGTTCAAAACATGGGAGAGTATTCTAATTTCTATGCAAAGACTGATGTTTTGATATTAGCTGAAGTTATCAAGAACCTTCGAGATGTTGGTTTGAAAACATATAATTTAGATAATGCTTGGTACTACACAACATCTGGTCTATGATGAGATGAATTGCTAAAAATGACTGATGTTGAATTAGAATTACTGACTGAATATATAATGATCTTGATGCTTGAGAAAGATAATCGTGGAGGTATATCTCCCTGTTGTAATAGATATAGCAAAGAAAATAATCATGAAAATAATCTTTTTATTTAGCTTATCTAGATGCTAGTAACCTATACAAATGGGAAATGAGTCAATATTTACCCTATGGAGGATTTAAATGGAGTGATACAAATACTGATGTAAAGAAAGCACCTGATGATTGTTAAATAGGTTAAATTTTGTACTATCTAAACGAATTACATGACTATCATTCAGATATACCTCTAGCATCAGAGAATATAATAGTAACCAAAGAAATAAAATGAAAGGCAACTTATATGATAAGAAAAATTACGTTTTCGCTATAGAAATATTAAACAGTATTTATAATTAGGAATGAAACTGAAGAAAATTCGTAGAGTGGTAGAGTTCTAACAGTTTCATTGTCACTATTAAATTTGAAAGGAATTTTTACAGTTGAAATTATAGGGTTATTTTAATTTACTATGTAGAATTTGGGAATATTTCGATATTTTAACGATTTCTTCGATATGTTTAACAATATTAGGTTGAGTTCTTAAGGGGACGCTTTATATTTCTGATATTGGTGAAGGAAGGACAAGAAATGGTAGTGCTCTAATTATGTTTGTTTGTTTTGAATTTCGCGCAAAGCTACACGAGGGCTATCTGCACGAGCCGTCCCTAATTTAGCAGTGTAAGACTAGAGGGAAGGCAGCTAGTCATCACCACCCACCGCCAACTCTTGGGCTACTCTTTTACCAACGAATAGTGGGATTGGCCGTCACATTATAACGCCTCCACGGTTGAAAGAGCGAGCATGTTTGGTGGAACGGGGATTCGAACGCGCGACCCGCAGATTGCGAGTCGAGCTCCCTAACCACCTGGCCATGCCGGGCCCAAAGTGGAGACAAAAACCCAAGTGACGAAGAAATCTCAAGCTGATGCAGAGCCATCATACTTTCCAAGTGGAGAGGCAAAATCTTGAGGCCTGGAGGGCAAAGCAAGGAAAAAATAATTGAGGATTACATTAACATTTCTAGATACCTTTTTTGACGATTTTGAGGTATTTTTGATTATTTTTTGGTGTTTTCGGCTATGTTTTAGTGTTTTATGATATTTTTCATTTTTTGAATTTGCTGACCTTTCAGAAGCGCAGAACCATCATATATATATATATATATGTACGTACACTATTTTTATGGTTCGTGTTTCGTTGTCCCAACATCGCTACCTGCACTTTCACGCTGTAGCTGCGTTATAAGAATGACAGTTAAATCCCACTATTCTATTACAATTGGTAGCAGATGATGTTTACTAACTGTCTTATCTCTAATCAATCGGTTCAAAACTAGGGACTGTTAATGCAGACAGATACTGTGTAGATTTACGCGAATATTCAAATAACAAAAAGAACTAACAGTCTAATCTATACAGACAAAATATAAATAGAAAAATAGTGGCGGGTGAATAATATTTACAAAGGCTGATACATTTTTCAACTTTAAAACAATACTTAACACAATCACTATCAATAGATGAATAGATCATTTCAAGAAAAATCTGAGCAAAAATACTACATTAATCACAATGAAAACTTTATCATACATGATGAACATATACCTAAGTACTTTTCTCCACTAAATTTAGTAAATTCGTTATGTCTACTAGTGGGCAAATAGGTAACTAGGTATAGTGTTAGTTTTATTTTAAAATAGTATTTATGTAAAAATTAAATTAGAACTTTATATTTAATCGGCAACTATGAAACTGTTTTTGAGAACAAAATTATATGCTCATAACGAATGATAAAAGCGAAACATTTATTAGTATAGTGGAGAAATGTTCAGTCTTTATCGAATAGAACGAAGCAATCAAACAACAGCCAAGGAGGGGTGTAGAGAAAGGTCCAATGTATATCTGATCCTTTCAGGTCTCTTGACCAAATAACCAGAGGGAAACAGACTATTGTCTGGATACCAGTGGTGCGCGTAGAACAGATAGCACATTGTGTAGTTTTATACTTAACAAAAAACAAACAAAAACCTTTCAGAGTATTTTGTGTATTTTGATACAAATTTAATATCCGTATTAGAAATTGTTCTCAATATTCACCTTTCCCTTTACCATTAATATCTTGTTAATTATCAAGAGTTACGTTAAGGAAAGATCAATCACAATGTTTGGAGATTCTTATGTTTTTGTCCTAAAATCATAATTCCTTCGAACAGAAATCGCCATGTTTTGGGGGTACGTTGAACGAGAGAAAATTTGCTATATCAATTTGTCATAAAAACTATGCATAAGATTAGGGCTCGATTTCTTGCTTTGAAAAAGCCAATGCAGTTTATAAAATGTTGTTTTGGTGCTGTTGGAAAGTCTGCCAAATCAGGACCTTTCTATTCTGACCTCGATTTACACTGAAAGAATGGTTTCAACATGTTCATGGTATCTAATACACTGCTAACTTAGTAGAAACAACAGTAGCTGCTCTTATTTCTTATGACTTCTGTTTGTTGAGGTTTGATGAATGACATTTAAATTTGCCAACCAAAGAACGATTCAAGACAAGGAAGGTGGTTACAATGAGAAGGAAAAAGTAACTTATCCTTTCTATTCTTCCTGCTTCGCAGTTTTCTTGTCGTATTTTGAATAGGCAAGCTCTCTTTCTGATTGTATTAACTTCAATAGGAACTACATGGAGCCTAAAAGTTCGAATGATCTAATAGTAAGATATCGTTAAAAGGAAATTTTTGTGCTTTTTTTATCGTTTCTCCAAAATTGTAATGACGACAGCCATCAATTTCTGTACGATCGACTCCATATATTTGGTTCAACAAATTTCTTACAAATTACCGTTGGATTTTAATTATTTTCTGATGTATTACGTTCCCAAAAAATAACATTTATCTCTAAAGTTGTTCTCGATGACTGCTATTTAATGGCGTTATTCTCGATATGATCAGTTTTGCATATTAAGAAAAAGTTAGATAACATATTTTCAAAATAGATATCACGGTCATTAATTTTCAAATAAATCACAATTTAATGCTTTAATACTTACCTATTAATCCACCATTTTAATAATTTCTAAGATATTGAGTTAATCCGTGTGTTGCATATACGTAATATTAATCTAATTTGTTTTAATCTGACAATTCTTATCAGTTCCCATCAAATACATATATAAGTTTCCGGTTTAATTTAGTTGTTTTTGTTACTTTTTATTCAGTTTCAATTTTTAATTGTTCTGTCTAATTTGAGGATCGTTTAACTGTAATGTATTCAATATGACATATTTTCATTATGCTATTGAATTTATTTTTACATTAAACAAAACTACATAGTACTGATACTATAAGCTATGAATAAAAAAATTCTGATCTGAAACTCTATATCAAGTATTTATATGCATATTAATGAAAATATAAAGTATAAAGTAGCTTACATATTGTTTATATCATTGCATATAGTGCTTTTCTACGCCTATTATATTTCTTTTAATTTTTTAAATTTGTTTTTGATTTTTATGCTGTTTAAATTGAACTTTACATAATGCATTTGAAGTAACTATTCCTTATTTGAAAAATTATCTTAAAGTCTAAGTTTAAGGGTTTTATATTATTTTTTTACTCTTATAAATACGCTACACGATTTTGCACATTTCAATAATAATTCAACGTCTAACACAAGAATATGATTTTATCATTCATGTTTCCTTGTCTTTTATACATTATTTTCTTTTTTTTTTACTGATCAGTAAAATCATTCTTTTCAAACCTGACCTTTCAGTCTATGTAATAATAAACATAGCTACATAGCTATCTAACTGTAATGCTTGTTTTTTTAATTTCGTCGCAAAGCTACACGGGGGCTATCTGCGTTAGCATTCCTTAATTTAGCAGTGTAAGACTAGAGGGAAGGCAGCTAGTCATCACCACCCACCGCCAACTCTTGGGCTACTCTTTTACCAACGTAATAGTGGGATTGATCGTCACATTATAACGCCCCACGGCTGAAAGGCGAGCATGTTTGGTGTGACGGGGATTCGAACCCGCGACTCTCAGATTGCGAGTCGAGCGCCCTAACACCTGGCCATGCG
>NW_013665907.1:447273-456718 GCF_000517525.1 Limulus polyphemus
TTTTGTATTTTTATGCTGTTTAAATTGAACTTTACATAATGCATTTGAAGTAACTATTCCTTATTTAGAAAAATTATCTTAAAGTCTAAGTTTAAGGGTTTTATATTATTTTTTTACTCTTATAAATACGCTACACGATTTTGCACATTTCAATAATAATTCAACGTCTAACACAAGAATATGATTTTATCATTCATGTTTCCTTGTCTTTTATACATTATTTTCTTTTTTTTTTACTGATCAGTAAAATCATTCTTTTCAAACCTGACCTTTCAGTCTATGTAATAATAAACATAGCTACATAGCTATCTAACTGTAATGCTTGTTTTTTTAATTTCGCGCAAAGCTACACGGGGGCTATCTGCGTTAGCATTCCTTAATTTAGCAGTGTAAGACTAGAGGGAAGGCAGCTAGTCATCACCACCCACCGCCAACTCTTGGGCTACTCTTTTACCAACGAATAGTGGGATTGATCGTCACATTATAACGCCCCCACGGCTGAAAGGGCGAGCATGTTTGGTGTGACGGGGATTCGAACCCGCGACTCTCAGATTGCGAGTCGAGCGCCCTAACCACCTGGCCATGCTGGGCCAACTGTAATGCACTATGTATTACCTGTGGTACATTAGAATATAAGAAATATCCCTTTTAGTGTCTGTTACATGTTGTTGTTTTTTAAGTAAACAAACAAAGTTTCCTATGTAGAACAAATGACCGATTCCTTATCTACATAGTTCTTAGTTCTACATAACATAACGCTTTGAAAAAAACATGGAACGTAGTGGTCTATCTCGGCTGTTCTATCTCTAAACTAAACTAAAACTGCTAATAAATAAATTTTAAAAAATCTTAAAGCTAACCCTTATCATTCATATACTTACCAAGCTTTCTCTTAAACTCACTTACATTTACTGCTTCCACAACATCCAAAGGCAACCCATTCCAAAGGCCAACCACCCTATTCGAAAAATAAAGTTGTCTTAGCAGACGATGACTCCTATTCTTCCAAAATTTATGTTTGTGTCCCCAAGTCCTACTATTCTCACTATCAACTATGAAAAAAGATGATGCATCAACACTATCAATTCCCTTTACAATCTTAAACACCTCAATGACATTCCCACTAACTCTTCTTTTTTCAAGAGAAAACAATTTGATAGATTTCAATCTCTTCTCATACGACAACTCCTCCATCCCAGGCACCATTCTAGTAACCCTTCTCTGAACCCTCTCCAACAATTCAATGTCTTTCCTAAGGTAAGGAGCCAAAGACTGAACACAAAATTCCAAATATAGCCTAACCAGTGACCTGCACAATTAATATTTCTGTAGATACAACTTAAAATCCTATTTGCCCTACTACTAGCAACAGCACATTGCTTGGATAGCTTTAGAGACTGATGAACTATTACACCAAGATCCCTTTCTTTCATGACACTGTTAAGGTTATTCTTATCGAAATTATAGTTATAATTCAAATTATGATAACCAACATGCATTATATTACACTTGTTATAATTAAAACCCATTTGCTATCTATTTGCCCAACTCACTAAATGCATCTTCTTTACAGCTAGCAACACCCAAGACTTTAACATTATCTGCAAATGTAAGCAATTTACTGACCATTCCTTCATCTATATCATTGGTGTAAATAAAAAAAAAGATCGAAGGTCCTAAGACTAAGTTACCTCACTTGTAACATTCATCCAGTTTGACTGAACTCCATTTGTAACAATCCTCTGCTTTCTTCCATCTAGCCACTCTTCTATCCAATTTGCTAACTTATCCCCCACACCTATAGAGATAATTTTTTAAAAGCCTTTTATGTGACATCTTGTCAAATGCTTTCTGAAAATCCAGATATACCAATTCTACACGCTTACCCTCATCTACATAAGCAGTAACGTTTTCAAAGAATATCAAAAGATTTGTAAGGCAAGACTTTCCCTCACCACTGATGCAAGACTAATGGGTCTATAATTACTGGGACACTTTTTATCACCTCCCTTGAAAAGAGGAGTTACATTAGCTAACTTACAATCCTCTGGTACCTGCCCACTATTCAAAGACTGACAAAAAATAGTAGCAAGTGGCTCACATATCCAATCTTTAACACCCCTCAAAATCCTTGGGGAAATATTATATGGCCCAGGAACCTTATCGTTCTTTTAACTTCCCAATTTTTTTTAACCAACTCAGAATTAATGCAGTCATCATGTTCGATCTCGTTTCCATCTTTTGACTGTTCAAGATGTGGAATACTGTTTAAATCTTCGTTAGTAAAAACCGAAAAAAAGCAAAATTTAATAACCCAGATAATCATCAGATACGAGACTTTATCATCTCTCCGGGGTTCTACCCCCATCCTCACATTTTGTTTACCCTTAGTGTATTTAAAAAAATCCTTACTGTCAATTTCTACATTTTCAACCAACCTTTTCTCATACATCTTTTTTGATGTCCTAATTTCCTGCTTCACTAACTTTTTGATCTTCTATAATCTTCTAAATCTCCTGTCACCAATCAATTTAAATGTATGATGCTTTTCTTTGATTTCATATCTTATACTCTTTGTGAGTCAACCTGGTTTTTTACTTGCCATTACTCTTTTCTTTCTATAAGGAATATGTTTACCCTGAATATTTAAAAATATCTTTAAAAGTTTCCACATCTGATCAGTGTCTAAAAATAATTAAGCTGCCTAATTCACAACAGATAATTTTTGTCGCATCCCTTCAAAATTTGCTTTTTTGAAATTTGTAACCAAAATATCATTATTCCTTACCTCCAAATGCAGCAAAACATTGAAACTAATAGAGCAATAATCACTTGCACCCAGATGATCCCTAATTTTCACCAACTCAATCATTTCTATATTTGAAGTAAACTATAAATCTAAAATCCCATTGTTTCTAGTAATTTCCTTGACTAATTGATGAAGAAAACCATCTTGACCAGTTTCCCAAAACCTTTCTCCCTCATGGTTTGACTCTAGCATTTCCCAATCTATATGCCTGAAATTAAAATCACCCATAATTACGACTTCGTTAACAGCTGAAATCTTAATCTCATTATAAAGTTTCTCATTAATTTCATCATTATCATTTGGTGGTCTGTAACAAATTCCTTTTATATCCACTAATAACAATAACAGTGTTTTCATGTAACACTTGAAAAACAAAACGACTGTTTAGATGAGATAGCTCAAAAAATTACTATAAATGTTTAGTTAAGATAGCTGAAGAAATATATAAATGTTTAGATGAGATAGATGAAAAAACAAAAAAATCCTTAGATGAGAAAGCTAAAAATAATGATAGAAATCTTTAGATGAGATAGCGGAAAATATTGGAGTGCATTTATTTGTTCGTATAGTATAAAACTTTGTTCCTGTGAAACACGGCTTTTAACCATGTATAAAACTTCTGTATACTTTCATTACATACTTGATACGTACAGTTATTTAGATTGCAAACACTCATTGTATAGCCTTCTTCGTGGAGTAATGACACTTTATGTATTGTATAATTTTATCTAAAGCATAAATGCTTCTATCTGTGAGGTTCGTGGATATTTACTAATATAAATTTAGCACATGAACTAATTTTTGTTTAGCTCCTTTATTTGTGCTTTTATAAAATCATTACAGCCAAGAAAAATGATTTTATTTAAGATTAAAGTCCCTTATATTTTTATTATTTTCAGACAAATATTAATGATTTTGGTTATGCGTTTCTTAATAAATATTATAAAGAGAGGAAATAAATTATTTGAAAGATAAGACTTGAATGCATTTTATAAATTAAATATTAATAAAACCCTAATCATTGCCAACCCATTCATGGGTAACAATGCTGTTATTCTCTTCAGTAACGATTATGAACAGGAGTTTATAGTATTTTAGGAAATAATAAATAGTTCATTAAGTTCAATAAAGACATCACTAGTACTAAAGAGACTAATTTAACCTAAAGCAAGAGAGAAGTTTGAAAAAAGTGAATGTAAACAGATTAGTCCACATGCAGGGATTGCCAAAATATACATAAAGAACATTGTCCAACAAGACTACTAGCCTTTAACTTAGTTACTTGTAACAAGAAATTATATGATTATTTAGCATTCCTTGAGCCACCCATCAAAGATAAGTATTCCGTGAAAGACAGCTTTGAATTTTCAAAAAAGCTAAGATTCGATCAAGACATTATTAGTCCTAGTTTTGACATTGAAAATCTTTATATACTATGCTGCCTTTACAAGAAACAATAAATTTGTGTTATTTTGTATTAACTTAATTTACCTTCCTTTGATGTTGTATATGGTATAAAAAATTATTTCTTTATACATTAATATCCTTTGCTACAAATCATATCTACATTGATAGAATCAATATGGATTCAAGCTTACTTTAAACAGACATGTTACTGTTATATTCATGGTGCAACAGAAATGTGAATCCAGGTTACTTTTTTTAGATAGCGCTGTTTACAACAATGATAGAAATTGTAATACAGGAGTTTATCATAAACGTACTTTTACAGAATTGTGCCTGGACTACAATGTGGCATGGAATATGTGGTATCCACCTTCTTTTGTCTCTCTCTACTACGCATAATAGAACACTTACTTTCAAAGCGTGAAAATACAACCAACCTTGCACACCATATAACAAGAATTTTAACTTTAGTCATTTTAAAATTATTTCTATAGCTCAAAATGAACAATAACTCATGAAAACAAAGTTTGATAATAGCTTACTTGAAACTTAGTTTTAACAAACAAAATCCAGCTGTTTCTTTATTATTCCAATTAAAATGTAAATGTTTGAATTTTTTGCAATACGTAGTTCTGTATACGATGTCTGGTGTTTTAACCATAATTTCTTACCTATAACACGTAGTTGTATATATATGATTCTCGGTGTTTTATCTATAACTTCTTACCTATAATACATAGTACACTATCTATATGTGTTATATAGGTCTCTCTCTCATTAATACAGAGCTTTTACCTACAACAACTTTAATAAATTCTGTATAACTTTTTATATCTGTAGTTGATAAGACATGATGTATGATTGATAACGTTCAACGCACTATGTGCGCAATTCGATCTGCAATACATATCTTTCTTCCTATTGTATGTCAGCAAATCATAACTCTTTACCTGAAATCTATAGTTTTCTACATAGCTCTCTCTATCTTAGGCATCTATTCTTATGATAATGACCTCATTACTCTATTCTGAGGAATGTCAGAGTAGACCAACTGTTTTGAAATATTGCCACTTGTATTATCTTGCACTGCCCTAGTATGTGTATTACTTGGAAAAGATGACAAAAAGTAGTAAAAGTCTAACACCTCGTGCTATAAAAGTATTCGATTTTTCATATAATTATTAAAATTTTGTGTTTCCCACACCGATCCTTGAATATAATATGTAGTTTTATACTTGCAGTAGTACCTACAGAACTACTATGTTTGGATCGATCTCAATCTACTGCTCTGTGTTTTATGCTGCTACAGCTCTTTATATATAGGATACAAGTCTCAATCAACGGTAGGTAGTTCTTTCACAAAAGTTGAAAATTCTTTTTTCAACAGAATCCATGGGTCTACCTGAAGAAAAGTCTTATATTCTATACCAAATATTTGAGGGCGCAAAAATAAGCGCCTTACTTAGTGTGAATTAGAATAAATAACTCACTATATATAATATAAACCTATGACTACAATACATAGTTTTAAACAAGCAGAACAAGAAAATACATATCTGCAGCATATATCTCTCAGTTACGCTTTATTAATCAATCCCACGTTGTCTTTTTGCCTCTTCACGTCTGATAGTTTTCAGCAACTCTTCAAACACACCACAACGCGCATACATAGAGCACATCTTTATCTATCCAAATGTGAATGTTTTAATGACTGTACACAGCTTTCAATTAAATTTCACTGTCTATACTCACAGTGTGCAAGTATCTTTACATATACAAAACTCTGCATCTACACTTTTACCGCTGCTACATACCTCTTTATATGCACGACACAGTGGATATAGTGCAACTTTATTCATTCATAGTTGCTGGCTTCCAATTACAGTACACAACTTTCTCTCGTTACAATCCACGTTTCTTTAGCCATACATACATAGCTCTGTTTACAGCACATACGTCTCTACCAATAAAAAAATTTAAATTGCAGTACTAATTCTCTAACAAAAATGCATGACTCATTATCCCCCACACACACATTGTTTTTTGTCTAACTTTCTATCAACAACCCATGACTCATTATCCACAATCCATAGTTTTTGTCTACAATATGTTGGTCTTTCGGAATAATAAATGTCTCTTTACTTATAATGCTAACTTTCTATCAACAACCCATGACTCATTATCCACAATCCATAGTTTTTGTCTACAATTAATAAATGTCTCTTTACTTATAATGCTAACTTTCTATTAACAACCCATGACTCATTATCTACCACCCATAGCTTTTTGTTTACAGTATGTGGGTTTCTTGAAATAATAAATGTCTCTTTACTACAATGCTAACCCTCAACCAAAAATCATGACTCATTATCTACCACCCATAGCTTTTTGTTTACAGTATGTGGGTTTCTTGAAATAATAAATGCCTATTACAGTGCTAAGTGTTCACTAACAATATGTTACTGATTAACCACCACTCATAGTGTTCTGTGTACAATACTTGACACCCACATCTCCACTAAAATTACTTACAATAGAGGTCTTTTTTATTAACTGTATATATATATATATATATATGTGTGTGTGTTAACCAAAAAAAATACTTTTTCTTTACAGAAGAGATTTATTTGTTCAGAGTATAACATTATGTGGAAAGTACACATTTGTGCGGACATACACAGTTTTGTTTACAGCGTGAAGCTTTTTATCCATATAAAATAGGGCGCACTGTTTATTTGGTATCGTGTAATAACTTACCCACAACATACGTAGCTCTGTTCTAGATGTTATTTATATGTGTGTATATAACTTTTTATCTTGAATCTTATCTCCAACTCGACGTGATTATGTCTACGATGTCCATTAGTTCTTGACTAAAGCACATATAGTTAAGTATGAGAGTGCGTGCCCAGTTCTAGAGTAAACAGCTTTAAATGTGCAGCACATTATTTTCTTTCCACCATGTTCATATAGATGAAATTATTTTAGTTTTTAGTTTTTCTTAGTTGCAAAGCTAAATTCTGTAAGTTTAAACATTTCTTTAAAAGGTATTTTGTTTGTTGTTAAGCACAAAGCTGCGTGCTGTTTTCATCACGGTTATCGTAACCCTTTTCTTTGTTTTTTAGCGTTATAAGCTTTCAGCCACTAGGAGCCTTCTGCATAAAGAGAAAATATTATTTGTCTATGGAATTTAACTGCATTGTCAACATGTGACTTTAACTGTGAAGTTATGTGTATAAGATGAATGATATATTCAGAATATACAATACATAATTCTGTATCGCTAGCACCGTATGCCCTATCAACAGCACGTAGATTCACTCAATATACAAGTCTTAACCTACACTTTTTTTACAAATTCTGTTTTTTTCAAGTGTAATATAGCATATTTTTACCAAAATATTTAACTGTCTATCCACACGCACGCTACAGCACATAACTTTCTCTCCAATGAACAAAGCCTCTTCCTACAGCACATAACTTTCTCTCCAATGAACAAAGCCTCTTCCTACAACACATAACTTTCTCTCCAATGAACAAAGCCTCTTCCTACAACACATAACTTTCTCTCCAATGAACAAAGCCTCTTCCTACAACACATAACTTTCTCTCCAATGAACAAAGCCTCTTCCTACAACACATAACTTTCTCTCCAATGAACAAAGCCTCTTCCTACAGTACATAGCTTTATTCATAACATCCATATACTAACAATTTTACAATTTACCAGTAGTAAATAGTGCTCATTCTCATAATGATATTTTTCTGCCTAAGAATCCACGAGCAGGAAGCCTTTTGCTCTCTTTCTACTTACGGTACACAGCTCTATAATAGCATTAAAATACCTCTAATTACGGCACCTAACTCGATACATTTTTTAGCTCACTGATAATCTCTTTATCTACAGTTCTTACTTCTTCATTCATATTACATAACTACTTATCTATAGCGCAATATTTGCTAAATATCTTACTAAATATATACCTACAGTGCAATAATCTCTATAACCAACGAATAGCTTTTTTCCTATCGGGATATATTCCCTTTCTCTTAATACAGAATATCCTATTTAGATTTTGAAAACCCGTTTAAATTATCTCCAATTTCCTTCTGATTGCCAGGATGTCGTATAATTACGCCACGTGATAGACAGGAATCTATTCCGCATATAAAAGCAAACCGCACTGAGAGGGACTGTGAAATACTTTCCAACGATCGAAAGAAATATTATCATTCTTTTTTAAAAAAAGAAACATTCATAGAGCTAGATTGTTAAACAATAAAGAGCCAGGCCATTCAGAGCCAATGTCTTCATTCAAAAAGTGTAGGCTATGCTTACGAAGTAGTAGTAAAGTGATAAACAACGATTTATAAGCATAGTGAAGTGATTTTACGAAGTACGTTCATGAAAGAAAACCATTTGACATCAAAAGCCATTGTGATGAAGCTGCGTGTATCTTCTAGCGCAGTTAACAATATCATAATCAATGATTTGAGGATGTTCAAGTTTGTTTGCCCATATTCTTGTGAAGTCTCCCAGTGCAGCTCCAAAAGACTTTTATGCTTTTATACTACCTACGTGTGCTCTTGGAAGCTGTAGACCTAAGGCATTATGGAACGATACAAAAGAAAAACTTAATTAGCTCATGTCCGAAGAATCTTGATCTTATGGATACATTGTTGCATAGCCACTGTTAAAAGGCAAAGGAAACAGATAAGGAATCATCGCAGAGAAATGTGGTGTTCAGTAATATAGTATGTCAAACTTTCCAAAACGTATATCTCTATCTATGGTGCAATACTCTATATGAACACTAAATAACATAACAAATACATTTCACCCGTAGAATAATTAATAGTACACAGAAACACACCTTCATTACAATGCTCTCTATGCACAATGTGTAAATGCACAATGTGTAAACATCTACTTAAATACTCTCTATTAACAATTAATGACTATTTACATATATTTCAATACTGTCTTCAAAAATACATAATATCTACTTACAATACAATTCTCATTATTACCATTACATATCATGCTTCCTGCATTACGATATTCTCTATTAACAATTACTATCTACTTACAATACAATTCTCATTATTACCATTACATATCATGCTTCCTGCATTACGATATTCTCTATTAACAATTACTATCTACTTACAATACAATTCTCATTATTACCATTACATTATCTAGCTTCCTGCATTACGATATTCTCT
>NW_013665907.1:457718-472722 GCF_000517525.1 Limulus polyphemus
AATTCTCATTATTACCATTACATATCTAGCTTCCTGCATTACGATATTCTCTATTAACAATTACTATCTACTTACAATACAATTCTCATTATTACCATTACATATCATGCTTCCTGCATTACGATATTCTCTATTAACAATTACTATCTACTTACAATACAATTCTCATTATTACCATTACATATCATGCTTCCTGCATTACGATATTCTCTATTAACAATTACTATCTACTTACAATACAATTCTCATTATTACCATTACATATCATGCTTCCTGCATTACGATATTCTCTATTAACAATTACTATCTACTTACAATACAATTCTCATTATTACCATTACATATCATGCTTCCTGCATTACGATATTCTCTATTAACAATTACTATCTACTTACAATACAATTCTCATTATTACCATTACATATCTAGCTTCCTGCATTACGATATTCTCTATTAACAATTCATGACTATCTACTTATAATAAAATAATGTAATACGTGATTCTTTCTGTACATTAGACATTGCTCGTTAATAGATATTTTTCTACTTACAGCGTATAACCCTTTAAATACAGATCATAGCTTCCGTCAATCTCTCCAACACACATTATTTTCAACCTACAGTTCTCGTTATTTTTAATTCCGAGCTCTTACTCTATAGTTGATATTTATTTATCTGTAGCAGATAGGCGCCTACCTAAAACATACATTTATTTCTATCAACAGTACATTTCTTTATATGCATAGTGCAAAGGTCTATATACCATCAATACAAACTGTGTATCTACACAACAAAATTCTACAGCGCATATATTTGTATCAACATTACATACCACCCTATCCACAAAACATTTCTCTTTAGATGTATTATGTAGTGTTACAGTGTATAGATTTCTATCTATAAGATATAACAACCCTTCTAAAGTACACATATCTCTATTTATAGTCCACAGATCTCTGTTATCAGCCTCTAGTTCATATCCACAAAACATTTCTCTTCAGATGTATTATGTAGTGTTACAGTGTATAGATTTCTATCTATAAGATATAACACCCCTTGTAAAGTACACAGATCTCTATTTATAGTCCACAGATCTCTGCTATCAGCCTCTAGTTCATAACCACTATACATGTTCCTTAATTTTGTATACAGAGTTTATAGCTCTTATTTTACAACACATAGTACTCTTATCTTTTGGTTTAGCAGAATTTCGTTATACATTGCATATTTTTCTACGCATAACAGATTACTGTCTGTTTACATTATATAGCTATCTACATGCAGTAGCTTGTTTTATAACTACAACACACAGATCTACGTACATTCCTTTTTTTCTCTAAAATGCATAAACTTACAGTATCAACTTAATTGACGGTAAGCGTATTTCTAATCATAGAACATTACACTGCCCTCTGTGCCCGGCATGGCCGGGTGGATAAGGCGATCGACTCACAATCTGAGGGTTGCGGGTTCGAATCCGCATCCCACCAAACATGCTCGCCCTTTCAGCCGTAGGGGCGTTATAATGTGACGGTCAATCCCACTTTTCGTTGGTAAAAGAGTAGCCCAAGAGTTGGCGGTGGGTGGTGATGACTAGCTGCCTTCCCTCTAGTCTTACACTGCTAAATTAGGGACGGCTAGCGCAGATAGCCCTCGTGTAGCTTTGCGCGAAATTCAAAAACAAACAAACAAACAAACACTGCCCTCTAGCCCTCCAGTAACACAGCGGTATGTCTGTTGGCTTACAACGCTAGAAACCGGGTGTCGATACCTGTGGTGGTTAGATTGCAGATAGTCCATTGTGTAGCTGTGTGCTTAACTTCAAACAGACAAACAAACACTACCCTCTATCTAAAAAAAAAATCTCGTTTTGCACACAGTACACAATTCTCTGTTTGCAATACCAGGATTTCTACGCACACTTGATAAATATCAATAACAACTGATAACTACAGTACCCAAATGTAATAAATATATATAGCTATCCATTTATAATATTTAGCAATCTCCCTAAATTATGTAAATGTTGCTTACAGTACGCTATTCCTTCTTCATAGAATATTTATCTATATTTATAGTATATAAATCGCTACCTAAAACACATTTTAATTTTTAACTAGACAGATTTACCTTCTTATTATCGACAAGTAAAGAAAATGGCTATTTACAGTATGTAGCTTTTAGCTGTAATAAATATCTTACTATGCTCAATACTTGGCTCTCTATACAAAACAGTCTACTTTCAATTCATAGTTCTCTTCTTATCTTACAAAATTCGTTATACACAGCACAGAATAGTCCATCGGACTCACAGCATATCTTTATTAACTTTTAAGACTCTTTTTTAACCAATTTTTTTTACTACTTACGGTACCCAAATACCTACTTATACTACATAGATCCCCACCAAAGTTACACAGCTTTCTACATACGATATAAACAGATTGTAACCTACACTGCAGAACTCTGAATCTACTTAACATTATGTTTTCTCCATGATACAGTGCAACACATTTGCAGCACTTAATGTATGTATTTTTGTACTATATGATAAATATCTCTCTGTTTTACATAACTTTGTACATGGGCGTACATGTTACACATCAAACTGTAAGTGGAGTATACGTAATTTTTTTACGAAACACACATAGTTAAAGAGTAAATAGCTCTGTACACCTTTTTTTCTCTACTGTACATAACTTTCTACTAGAGTACATTCTCTATTTCGAAACTACAGAAATCTGTATACATAACGCATGGCTCTGTATCCACAAATAATTGCTCTATCCGAGATAAATTTTCTATTAATGCAGAAACGGCATTCAGTATTTTATATCTACTTATAGTATTTAGTTTTCTGTCTAGAAGAGACAGCTCTCTTCATAAAAAACACGGTTTTCTATCTGAAGTGTTCAGCTTTCTACGTACACCACATAGTTCACTATCAACAGTACAGAGATCTCTACCAACAATACGTAGCACTCTATCAACAATAGAAAGCTCTATATGAATACTACATACTTCTCTATATACAATATACAGCTCTCTACTTACAGTGCCTCCAAGCGGTAATTTTACACGTTTACGACTCCAAAAATCTTATTTCAATACCTGTAATGGGCAGAACACAGATAGCCCATTATACTCCTTTGGGCTTAACAGTCAACCAAACTACTTACAGCTCATAGCTCTCTATGAAAGGTACACAGTTCTCTATCAACAGTATATAGCTCTCTTATCAACAGTTCATAGCTCTATAACAACAGTACACACTTCTCTACTTGAAATATAGACCTCTGTATCAACAGTTCATAGCTATATAACAATAGTACACACTTCTCTACTTGAAATATAGACCTCTGTATCAACAGTTCATAGCTCTATAACAACAGTACACACTTCTCTACTTGAAATATAGACCTCTGTATCAACAGTTCATAGCTCTATAACAACAGTACACACTTCTCTACTTGAAATATAGACCTCAGTATCAACAGTTCTTTACTTATGTTATGTAGCTCTATACTTACATTACACAAATCTCTTTCAACAGTATATAGTTCTATAATAAACTGGGGCTAGCTACTGAATTTGAAAATAGGAAACAAACAAGATAGAGATGGAAGTGAACATATCACTTGATCAGGCTAACAATCACTTAGCAGTCTAATCCGTCTCGACTTAAAGCCGTACATTACTGGCTTCCCCACTTTGTCTACAAAGCTTGGTGTTTGAAAAGAATCTCAGCTTTCATCATTATACTAGGTCGTCAAGAAATTAATGTTGCGTTTTGGAACACTTTCATTAACAACCCCCTATAAAACGTACATCATGTATAATAGTTAAATGAACCGCCTAAATGTCACATTAGTGTAGCCTATGTAATGTGTAAAGTCTATTATACTCTAACCCCTTATAGTGGTTGCACACGACGAGACACACATTCAGCGTGTAATGCTGTTTGAATGCAAGAATGGAAATGTTTTGAACGTTCGTAAGTGTCAACAATGGTTCAGCAAATTTCATTCAGGTGACTTTAGCTATAAAAACTGTGATGGCTGGAGCCAACATGTTGAAAATGATATTGATGCTCTGAAGACGCTTGTTGCGTCTAGCCCAAGGCAACACACTCGTAAAATGGCTCTGAAATTGCATGTCTGTAATGAAACAATACGTAAACATCTAAGGAATATGGGAAAACTCCATAAAGAAGGTGTTTGAGTGTCTCATGAACTATCCGATGATCATCGTTTCCAACGTGTGAACGTTGCTTCGTCTCTTCTGGCGCGTAATGCGCTTGAACCATTTTTTGGACAGAATTGTCAACGGTGATGAAAAATGGATTCTCTATGCGAATAACAAATGCCAAAAACAATGGCTCAGTCCTACACAAAAACCACTTCCGACCCTGCAGAAAATGATGCTTTGCATTTGGTGGGACATCAAAGGAGTAATTCATTTCGAACTCCTCAATCCACAGCAACCTGTCAACGCAGAGATCTATGGTCATCAACTGGAACGTTTAAATCAGAAACGCCCTTCACTCGTCAATCAGAAATGTGTTCTTCTTCTCCACGACAATGCACGTCCACATGTGGCACGTTTGACGCATCACAAGATTGTGGAGTTTGGTTGGGAAGCTCTCCCCCACCCACCATATATTCTCCAGATATGGCACCATTAGATTACCATCTTTTTCGTTCGCTGCAACACCAGCTTAATGAGAAAACGTATGCAAATGTGGAAGGTGCTAAGGAGGACATCGACATGTTTTTTGCTTCAAAGCCAAGTAATTTCTTTAATCCGGGCATTAAGAACCTGATTGTAAGATGGAAAAGCACCATCGATAAGAATAGAGACTATTTCATTTAATAAATGTTTTGTTTCGACATATAAGTTGTTTGGGTTTTTCCATCCACAAAAAAAGCGACATTAATTTCATGACGACCTAATACTTTTCCTTTAGTTAACTTTAGAATACTACTTTTATGACTATCTTACAATAGAGTAACATTTTACGATTGCAAATTCTGGTTCTATTTGTTTCATCAGTGAGGAAACCTGTAATGTAACAATTTTATTCTCCATGTAAAGTCGAGACGTCTTAGTATGTGGTCATTAGCCGGATCAAGTGATATGCCCACTTTCATCCCTATCTTGTTTCGTTCCTTTTTTTCCAAGTTCAGCAGCCAGCCCTACATAGCTTTTTTATTTAGCAATAAAATACTTTTTGTAAGATGGTGTATGTGGGTTACTAGATTATACAGTGTATTCTAAAGCTTTATAAATTTTGCATAGAATAATAATAAAATAGGTAGTCAAAGATTTTGAAGACTGTTTTGCTCTATCAAAATATTATAAATTATTTTTACTGCTAGAACTAGGTAGGCGCTAGGCCTGTTGAAGAAAGATGATGAACGAAAATAAGGAATCTCGGTTTTTGGCTCTTCGCCAGTTTTCGACTTTGGAACGCTCTGGATATCTGAAAAGCAGCATATATACACCGGAGATAGAGCGACTATGCCAGGTAGCTTTTCATATTTAGCCTCCGATGACCCGTAGAGAAGAAAATCCAGATGCTTTTTGTATTGCTTTAATACAGGCGTCCGTGTCATCCCTACATAGAGAGTGCTAGTGCATTCTCCGATACGACACGTTGTTCTCTACTTACAGTACATGGTACTCTATGAATTGTATACAACCCCTAGAGAGTGCTAGTGCACTCTCCGATACGACACGTTGTTCTCTACTTACAGTACATGGTACTCTATGAATTGTATACAACCCCTAGAGAGTGCTAGTGCACTCTCCGATACGACACGTTGTTCTCTACTTACAGTATATGGTACTCTATGAATTGTATACAACCCCTAGAGAGTGCTAGTGCACTCTCCGATACGACACGTTGTTCTCTACTTACAGTACATGGTACTCTATGAATTGTATACAACCCCTATCTGAAATACACATCTCTATATGTACAGAACATAGTTCTTTACTTACAACACACAGCGCCCTATATATGTAATATATTACTATATAGTTATGCTACATAGTTCTCTATTTACAGTGCACAGCTCCCTATCTGCAGTACATTGCTCTATAGAGACATAAAATATTCCTCAATCAGCAGAAAATAACTCTAAATTTACAAATTATAGTTATCTGCACTCAGTCAGGTTTGTATATCAATTTTTTGGAAAGTAAATACTTCCGAATATAGTTTTGGGAAAGATTTTAATTTCGAAATGAAATATAAAAGTTTAAAATGTGATAGTAAAATTTACTGTGCTAGTTTTGACGAGGAGACACTGTACATTGATGCCCTTTTATAATAAATCATACAACTAAGTACTGATTTTGTTTTTAATAATAATGAAATATGTGGCTTCGTAAATATATTTTTGAAACACATAATTTAATTTTATGTCCAATAATTCTTAAATAGTTCTGTCTTACTCCGTGTTTCAGAGAAAGCTATGTGCAAGACTGTGAAAAGAGCACATGAAATTTGTACTGTAGTCAAGTAGAACACTGAAACTTTCTGATAATTATAATAAATATTTCAGGGTATGTGCTCTATGATCGAATACAGATCGTGTCAACCTTCTTGTATGTAGGTGTGAATGTTACCTCGAGGATGGGTAGATACACATCCGTAGGAACTGGTCTCAATAGAAATGTAGCTTCTTGAATATCGCTACTGCGAAGAGATAACCAAACCATAGAGTTGAAAAGAGCATTGGATCACAAAGAGTAAAATGAACAAAGCTGGAGACGTGTACTCCTTACAGACAATACCAAGTTCGAATTGTGGGAAACAAACAATGACAGTTTATTCAATAGCTAAGAGGAGAATGGTCATGCCATACCATGTAAATTTATAAAAAAAAAAACACCTGGATACTGACTCCCATTCAGTTTAGTTTTGACTCTGGTTGAAACACCTTGTAAAGGGATTTTTCACAGACTATGAGCCGACATTGTTTGAAAATTCCCTAAAATGGCGAACTATTGGTAGGCTTAAAGCTAGGCAGTCACAGACCCACGTGGCTGAATGGCCAAATGTAAATAGTAGTGTTTCCCGTCCATGAACACAATTGCAACTGCATAGAGATATTACTGCAAGATCAGTGCGAGGTGAACTATAGACCACAACTCCAGCACATGACCATTATGTGTTACTTTAGCCCGACGAAATAGATCCTGTGCATCAACCCAAATATCTTTGAATATCTGCACGGCTAAAAGAGGTTAGTATTAGCCAGAGGCTACACAAAAGTGAGGTATATGCAAGATGACTAATGAAGTATAACTCAAACAAATAAGCTCATTTGAAGTGGTGTCATGAACATGCCTCTTGGACATCATATCAGTGCTACCAGGTTTTTTACAGATGAGTCATGATTCATCCTACAATGTGACTCACAGCGTACACTCATCTGGAAGGAATATGGAACATGTAAAAAGCACATGTAGATTATGTTAAGAAATTCCTATGAAGGTGGAATTTTAATGGTCAGAACAGACATTTCCGTGGGTGCATGTACAAACCTCCATGTGTTTTAGGGAGGTACTGTGACTGGCGGAGGTATAGGGATGAGTTCCTGAATTCACATGTTAAATCACAGATAAGTGTAATAAAATATAACACCCTTTTAATGGACGATAACGTTCATCCACACAGAGTACGTGTTATCGGTCAGTTTCTGCAAGACGACACCATCATTCCCATGATTTCGTCATTACATTCTCCTGATCTCGTTCCTATAAAGCATGTTTAAGATGCTCTAGGAAGATGTGTTTCCTTCCTACAACTCCCTCCAAGAATAGTACAAGATATAGAACTGTTATAATACATCAATGGACTCTTTTTCCTTCTTCTCTCGTATATCATTTTATAAACGGCATACAAAGATGCTGTGACCCGTATGTATAGATCTCAGGGAAACCACACACACCCTATTTAATATCTTTTATTCATTGTTTTTAAGTCTTCATTTTCGGGGATCTTGCTTTTCTGTCTGGACACTCCGTAAACATGAAATTTAATTTATAATTGTTTTGTTAGAAGTTGTATCGTGCAAAGAAGAACACGAAGTCAAATTTAAAAATATATATTGTACTATTTTGCCATTATTTGCATTTTATCTTTTTGCTTAACTCCTGGAAACTAGTTTATTAGTGCATTGTACAACTTATTTCCTTTTTTTTTTGCCATTTTCTACGATAATGTTTCGTACCATTAATACATTAACCTTCTAGTTGCCATTGCTCATTGTTTGTGACTTTTGTAAGCGAATTGATTGTGTGTTTCTTACGTATTTCTACTAATGTATACTAAAACGCATATTAAAATTACTGTAATTAGACAATTGTTAAAATAAGCCCAATGGTTTCGATTTGTACCAGGACCTGCAAATATCTCGCAATATGCCTGTTGTTTCATATTGGAAAACATGCTGAATGATAAAAAATACGTAAAGCTGTTCATAGATTTTACCTTTACATATGTAGTGGAGGTGTATTTTTAAACCAGAATGCTGTTTAGAGTATTTTTGTTTGAGAAACCAAGACAAATCTTCGCCGTTCAAATCAACCGCGATATAAAATATATCAGTTTAGATCTTCTTGTTGAACAGAAGTCTGTATTGGTTCCATCACAAGATGGCCACGAAAAGACAAGTATCAAAGCAAAGTATTACGAGTGTTGAAATAGGCCTTGGGTGAATGTGAAGTAAGATCTAAACTAAGAACGGTAATAAAAGCACTCTCTTTATGAGACCAAATCTGATAAATAATACACTAACGCCACAAATTAATCAAGTAAGCTTATTATAAAATTCTCTAGTTAAAATAACATAGGCAGGATTTTATAGTTTATTTTATTGTTTCAATCGAATGAAGAGCACAGTTAAAATTATTCCATCCAAGGAGTGCCATATATTTACTGAATACAATTATTGAGTCTGTTTCATTGGTAATATATATATCAATAATTTCAAAAATAATTCAACTCTTACAGGCAAATATAACTCTAACCACCTTAAATTGGAAATGCACATGCTTCAAAGGTTTCAACATACTTTTTACGTACTATGATATTCTCTGCATCTGTGGAATATATTGCTGAGCAGTCACCAATTAGTCTTTTGGGGACTCTTGACCTATTCCACATTCAATATAACACCATGTTCCTTGATGTGGATTAAGGGATTAATATACTGTATATAAGAAGGCTGTAGCTATGTTATATGTGATATAGATTTATTTATTTATTTATTTATATATTAGAGTATTTATGACTGATCAATTAATAAGCTGTATATTTTCTAATTCAAAGTCGTTCATTAAAATTCTGTCACTAAAACATTGGGAATTATCTTGCATAAGGACAAAACATGATTCACTAAAGTTCATACTAGGTTCAATACCATGTCAAAACATTGTTGAGTAGTTAAATGGTTCCTAGGAAGCACAATAATATTTGAATACTATCCAAACTATAAGTGAATCATTACGGAACCAGTCATTATCATAAATGTTTCACTGAACATATAGTTCACCTGTGGTTCTTCAGTGGCCTCGTCGATTATCAGTATAGATATAAATAACAAAGGCTCTGTCTGAAGTTGCTTTCAATTTAGGTAAATTTGTCTAAAATCCAAATAAGTTGTGTGGTGCCAAAGTCGGTCCCTTGCTTTTTGGTCATTAATAAACACAAAGCCCATTGTCTGGAACAACACATTATACCAAAGAGAACTGGATTAAAATTCTTGACGGTTATTTTGTGCATATAGCGCATTTGATCTTCTTTAGTTCTAAATACAATATGGGGGAACTATCTCTTCAGGTTAGGTAGCACTTGCATATTGCGTCTACACATTAGTGTTTTTTCTCTGTAGAATACGTAAAGCTTGTACATAAGCAACAAAACGTTTTATTTTTAGAACCTTCTATCAACCATGTATATCAACAGTTGAACAAGAACATGTCTAATCCTAGGTAAAAGTGTGACCATCAACTGATGGTAAAATACAGAACCATAGTACCACTGTTTTGGTTTGAATAAATGCTTCTATTCTGTAAGGCATGCCCTCAAATACGTTCTGTTAGGTTTTTAGTGCAATTTTTCTGAACTTGGTGAAATGTTGATACTTCTGCTTTGAAACTAAGCTTGGGCCACGCGTGCTTTATAACAGGAACACTTACTCTTGTGTAACCAGACATTGGCCTGCTGAATAAAACATCCCTGCCGTAGCCTTTGAAACGTGTTCATTGGAGATATCAATGATCATTTATAGATTCAGACACTCAAAGATAGGTGTCATTACCAATTAAATAATGCATCTCACATCACAACAATTTAAAGTCTGCTCAACACAATCCCACTAGCTTTTATTACACAGGGCTGTGATGGTTTCTTGTCAGAGATTGTGTAAATGATCTAAACATATTCTGTTATATTTGTGATAAATTTGTTGTAAAGAAACAAAGGCAAAACATTACAGAATTCAACAAAAAAGCGTATTACGCATATTTTGGAATAAAACTTGGGGGACCAACACAAATCATGGGCTTTGCACAAAGTGTGCACCATTTGTGTCGAAGAGTTGAGACAATGGACTAAAGATAAGAAAAAGCTTTTGCCTATTGGAATTATCATGATCTGGCCTGAGCCTAGAAATCACGTAAGTGACTGCTACTTTTGTTCATGTAACGTGCGAGGCTACAAGACTCGAAATAAAAATTCAATTTCCCTTCCGAACCTTCAGTCTGTTATGAGACCTGTTGCTCATTGACCTGATATACCGAAGACTCTTGATACAGTTTCATCTGCCTTTGAATACGATGTCAATAGAAATGATTATACGAATTGTTTTCAACCTGAAACGTCTGGCGAACCACAAATTTTCACACAAGGTGAACTTAATTATTTGGTGGAAGATTTGAGCCTTACAAAGGATTCTTCAGAGATTTTTGGGCTCAGACTTCGATCTAAGAACTTACTTTCTCCAGGGACATCATTTTACTGGTACAGGAATCGTGAGAAAGAGTTTATACCAAGAAGGTTTACTGGTTTATTGCTGAATTAATTCCAATGCGTGGAGCTGCAGTCTATGAACCAAGAGAGTGACGATTGTTCATTTATTCCTCCAAAATAAGTTTAAAAGGTGTTCTTCTTCATTCGAACTTCATAATAAGGTCAAATATAAAGAACATGGTTGGCTACTTTGTGGAGACATAAAAGTTCTTTGTATTGTTACGACAGCGGAAGTCACGCGACGCTAGGAGCATGCACGCTGGAGTTTCTCGAAAGATCATGAATTTGCCTGCCAGCTCAAGTGTGATCTAGATGCCCTATTCTTTTAGTATATATAAGCCTGGCAAAGAAAGCCAGCAGCAGATAGATAATTGAATCAAACGAACAGTAGGGACCATAACTAAATTGTGTGAATTACTGTGATTTTTAGTGTGTGTTATAAACATTGTTAAGTTTAGAGTGTGTATTACTGTGTATTAAAAGTTTGTATCGAGGAAGAATGAACTAGGTTAATCAAGAAATGACTTGTATTGCTGAAGTTTCTTGGAAAGAATTTCTACTAGAATTTAACAAACAAGCAGATACGCAACAGTATGTTGTTTGGTTAACAATCCAGTTATACGAAGTTCAATGTTTTGTGTGAAACAGCAGATCACGAAATAAGCACTGGATAAAGAAGCAATGGCCACGTAAAGTCAGCCTGATACCAGGATCGAAAAACGTTGAACGTGAAACTTTGTTTGACACAAAGAAAGTTCTATTACCTCCACTTCACATAAAACTGGGCTTGATGAAGCAGTTTGTAAAGGCTTTAGACAAAGATGTCGACTGTCTCAAGTATCTATGTGGGCAATTCCTAGCTCTTTCAGAAGCGAAACTTAAAGAAAGGCTTTTTTTAGCCTCAGAGTAGGAAATTGACTTCGGATGAACAGTTCGAAAGGACAATGAAGAAAGTTGAAAAAAGCGTGGATTGCCTTTAAAGATGTTATTGACCAATTTTTAAGAAACAACAAGGACCCAAATTACGAAAATAGAGTCAATAAGATGATTGATAAATTCAAATAGTTGTGTTGTAATATGAGCTTGAAAGTTCATTTCTTACACTCACATATTGATCATTTTCCTGAAAATATTGGTGCCGTTAGCGAAGAACAAGGAGAAAGGTTTCATCAAGACATCAGGGAAATGGAGAGGAGGTATCAGGGAAGGTGGATAATCAGCATGATGGCTGATTACTGCTGGTCATTGAAACGAAATGCTCTAGACGCAATACATAAAAAAAATACCACAACACGTAGTTTTGAGACTAAAAGACGTTGATGTCACAAAAAAATCAGGATGAACGAGGATGTATATTCGTTTGACATAAATATCCTTCCATTTTCTTCAGTTTGTTTATATTTTTGATAACACACATAATTATCAAAAATGTTCATCGTGGTAAAAGAAATTATAATTTGACCTAAGTAAGAGTTTTTTCTTCTTCCCGATTTGTAAAAAAAAACCCTTACGTGATCGAAAAAAAATGAATTTATGGAAAATTCGTTATTAAAACCAAAACAACTTTTATTATTTTTGTATTCGCAGGCCTGTGTTGTTTGCCTGTCTCCAAACCCATACCTTCTTATCACTTGTTAACTAGTTGATGTTTGTGCCACTCTGACAGCACCTTTGATCAAAGTGATTTATTTTTTATTTTGAACTATTAAATCCCTTTACCATTAACAATCCCCCTTCGAGTGAATGACGTGTGATTAGGCATGGTGGCAGATCTACATATGGATTTACTACACTTTTAGAAACTTATAATCGCATTTCTCTTGTATTTACATAATTAAATTATTTTTGCATTTTGTACACATTTTAACACTACTAATCTCTATTTAGTGTGTCATCATACTTACATGTATATTCGTTGAATAAATTGTGTTGTGTGTGCTGTGTAATATGCTTCCTGAGCTTTTAGGTAATTTAGGAGCAATGTATATTTTTTCTATATATATGGAATGCATTAATTTAATTCAAGAAGTGTCCATTTCGTCTGTTTACAAACAAAGTATCTGTAATACGTTTTCCAATTACAATAATAAAGATTACGTTTCATCTATATAAACTGTAATGCCGATGTTTAAAAAATATTCAGTTTGGTCCCTGTAATATATTTTTTGTTGAAAGCATGAAATCTATAATTTACGTCGAATATAAAATGATAAATACATGGATAATACGGTTTAGTTACCAAAAATACTTTTATCGCCTACACGAAGTATGCAGTTAATTTACGTTGAATACGTGAAGTACAGCTCACTTGTAGGAGTACATACTCAATTCGAGAGGGACAATTTTGATAATATAGCTTATTTATGGCAAATGTACAGAGTAATATTTAGATGAAATACTCATTGATGACATTTTGACAATTTAACGACCTCGTTGCAAAACACAAGTTACCTTTGTAGAGCACATAAGAAGTACAGTGTTATTCCGTCAGAGATTACACCTTTTTAAAACTGGCGAAGTACAATTATAATTGATTATAATTGTCATGAGAACATTAGTATTAGGCATATTTTATTTTTCACCATTTTTTTATGTAGCGTATTCTGTATTTTCAAGTATTAGAAAAGAATATAATTATAGTGTCTCAAATGGTTTATATATACAGAACTCCGACCATTACTGTGCTTGTTGTGTCTCAGCCGGCCTGATGAGCTTTGGATTGAGCGAAACGCATCATCGACAATAGATATGGTGGATATAGTACAGTTAGAACACTATTACTATACAACCTTTAACTTCTTGAAAATTTCTAAGCGACTAGATAAAGAATGCTGTATTAAAACATAATAGGCCTAATACTGATGTATCATGACAAGTATATTTAAATGTAAAGAAAACATCACTGATGCATTGTAGTGCATAGTTTCCCTAAGATAGAATACACATTTCATAATTGTGAACCTTATAAGGGAGTACACAGTCAAAATATCAGTAGTACATATACAACTTTAGTATGTAATTCATCTTTCAGGGAAATACAGGGGAGCACATGATTGATTTACACAGCTTTGCTATAAAGAACACTCATATCATCTTTGTAGAACAGAGAAGAAGACGGTTTATCAAAGGAGGATGCAGAAATAAACTTAATTAATGGGGAACTCTTTAATCTATGAGAAACAAAGAATAAGACGGTTTATCAACCAAGAATACAAAACAAATTTTTTATGGAAAACTCTTTAATTTGTGTTCACAGAGCACTATATAAATGAAAATGGTCCGCACACTAATTATCTTGTGCTACAACATGCCTAGAACTCAAGGTTTTCTCGAATTGTCAGATTTTGTTAGAGGAAAGATAGTTGATCAAGCAGATGGTGGAATAAGTCAGCGGCAAATTTCGCAGAATTTGGGTATCCCGCTTTCGACAGTCAACAGAATCATGGTGCAGTTCAGGAAACACGGCAAGGAAACAACTGAACAGCGTCCGGGTCGTCCTGGTCCATCGAAGAGAACAAAAAGGGCTGTCAAGAGGGGCATCGAAATGGATCCCAGATTAACCACTACAGAAGTGGCCAAAGCTGGTGGGATGAGCCCGAAATCTGTTCAACGGATTCTCCACAGATTGGGTTATTGTTGCAGATCAGCTAGACGGAAGCCCTTATTAAGACCAGCCAACATAGTCAGACGAAAGAAGTGGGCAAGTGATATGATGACCAAGCCTCTGGACTTTTGGAAGACCGTATTGTTCTCAGACGAATCAAGATTCGCTCAATTTTCGGACAGTGGAAGGATATGGGTATGGAGAATGCCTCACCAAGAGTTTTGGTTTGCAGCCAATTGTGAAGCATAGTGGTTTCAACACGATGGTTTGGGAGCTGTTTGGGTTGGTGGGAGATCGAGCTTAGTGGAGTGCATTGGCAACATAAATTTTGCGAAATACGTCGAAATATTGGAGGA
>NW_013665907.1:473535-496952 GCF_000517525.1 Limulus polyphemus
CTCACGATGCCCCAAATGACCAACGAACTCCACGAAGCGAAAGGAACATCTACTAGATATTAATTAAATTATAAATATATCAATTCAAGTGAATATGACAGAAAACTTCATTTTTTCTGAAAAGGTGGTATCTACTTACTTGTGACCACGCTCTGTATATTGAACCTCTGGTGATCTATTAGCAGTGTATGGCATATCTTCTTGAGCAATTTCATTGTAATAAAAGCAGTAATGAGTTTAATTCCTAGGATTATATTTTTCAACTGTCATGAGTTTTTAAATTATCTTAGCAACTCTTAACTCGAAAATAAACATGAAAACTAAGGCATAAAACAGAAGTTAATACTATTTGATAATAAAAAAACAATAAACAGTTCCAATGTAACGATGTTTCTCTAAATATTACACGAAATGTACAAATTTGTTTGACCATCATTAATGTAACGTATAACGGACTAAAAAGCTTTTGTGTTAATGAAAGTAGTAATTTATTGTAAAAATACAAGGGTGGGTTGACCACACTTTATGTAAAAAGTTACATATCAGGAACCACGATAGTGGTTCATAATAGGGTTTGCCCAGGTATTTCACAAAAATTCTATTAAAACATACGAGCAAAAACCATCTTAAAAAAGCATACTTGACCTTGAAACGACAATCAAGAACTTCTATTGCAACGGCTAAGTCTACTAAAATATTGATAATAGCCAAAAAGTTGATTTTCCGATTGTAAAACAAAATTCAAAATTCATTCATTTGTTCTTCATGTTATTGTTATTCCTATTATTCTTGTTTCACAAGTCTACAGAAAAAAAGGCTATGAACATTTTATTCAGACCTGGGCAAAGCTACTAAAAACTCCTGCACAGGTATTAGGACTATTTTTATGTTGATTATTGAAAGAGAAGGAGAGATTTTAATAGTTTTTTTTTATCGCTACTGGCCACATTTCTCTTCGAAGCCATTCAAACACCGAAGCCTACAGCAAAAACAGCGCCAAAATCTATGCCCAGCTACTAAAGAAACTTCTGCGGAGGTTGTAGGGCTATTTTGAAGTTGATTCTTGAAAGTCGAGCTTTCCACATTCTAAAATTTTCTAAGTTCTTCTTCGCTACCAAAATAAGCTCTTCAAAGCAATTTTAGTATCGCAGAACCGTAGAAGCCATTTAAGCACCATTATACTAATCAGAAATGCTCCATTTTATATTAGTTCGAAATGCTTCATTTTATTAGAGTAAACAATGTGTATATTTATAACAGTCTCCAGCCTTATTATAGTTTTACAAGCAGGTACGGAAAAAAATGTCTACGAATATTATTCTCAAACCTGGACAATAGTAATGAATGCAGCATTTAGTATATCATAGGGTAATTTTAAAATTAATTCAAGTGCCTTCGTTTTTTCGTCCTGAAAAATTTCTCTAAGTCTTTCGTTTTCCGCCATTAAAAATATCCGGTGTTTTACTAATGTGCATTAATTGGAAAATAATTTGTGCAATTTATAGTGCATTGATTGAGAACTGCCACGTTGAGGATTAATTATTTCTCGATCAAGTTCGCTGTTGTACTTTGTCTCTACGTTATTTTCTACGAAAATTTCAATGAGTTTACTAAAAATGGATGATTACCATAGTAGATATTTCTACTTTTGTGAGTGGGGATTTATTCTACTGATTTTCGTGCTTCGCTGAAGTTATGCGTGCATATTTTAGCCTACAGCAAAATCGGTTGGGTATTTTGCATCAAACCTAAACAGGTATGCTATATGAAACGCTGGGAATGTCTATGACCTATTTAAAAAAGTTGATTAGGTTTCATTGAAAGTTGATTTACGTGGCTATAAATTCATACTATATGCGAGGTTGTTGTGAGCAGCTCAGTAAATAATGGTAAATGATTATGTTAGGCGCCTAGTTTCGATCCCACAACCCTCGAATTGAGAATCGAAAGCCCTAACCACCAAGCCATGACAGGCTACTGGTGACGCTGTTATAGGTATATTTCTTAGTAAAATAAAAATATCTTCTCGGACGCAGAAACTAAGGGAAAGTTTATTCTTGCCTCTAAGGTACTACAGAAACTAAGGAAAAGTTTAGTCTTGCATCTAAGGTACTACAGAGAGTTAAATATTTTAATTTATTTGTTATTAAACACAAAGCTACAGAATGGGCTATCTTTGCTATGTCCACCATGGATACCTAAACCAGATATTTAGAGTGATATTTTTCATTATTTAAGTCAAAGTTTTCAATGAGTTATAAGAAAAATTTTCTTTGTTCAAGTAATGTGGTCAAGTTCTTATTATCAGCGAAAACAGTTTCAGTGGTAAAATATAGACTGAGTAAGTAGAATATTATATTATAAGTCGTAGGAAATTTGACCAAGATTATTAAAGTGCTATGACATACGTATATATGTATCTCAGTACAATAAGGAATCATTCACAAGGTTCTTCATTTAATAGTTAGCAATATAACAAAAGGCTAATGTTCTAGAACCTACCGATAATGATTCTTAGCTGTTATTATGTGAAGCAGTTGCTGTAGCAACTCAGTCTTCATTCAGATAAAAATACTTTAATTTATGTTTATAGAAGAAAGATGCTCTTTGAAAGATATTAAACATATATTGGTGTGAGATTGAATGTTAAACGTTGAAGAAATAAAGAGAATATTTCATAATATACCACTATGTCGAATCATGACAAAAAGTTCCACAAAATGCAATCAGAAATGATATATTCGTTTTTTTAAACGTCTTGCTGTTACACGGTGTTCTCCAAAATACACTAAACGAGATGGGAATAGTGCCCTCACCGCCTCTTGTTTTAATCCAAGAAAACATAGAATCATTATTAATGCAAATTAGGAAAAAATTATATTGTTCCTGGCCAAAGAAGGAACACATAAAAATTGTACATTTTTTTGTAATATCTATTATCCACTTTGCAATATTATTGGTAGGATTTGAAACCCAATCTTCATATTTTTGTAACATTTCATCAAATGTTAAGTTTAGATAAAGAAACTACGCTTATTTGATGATCTCACGCGGCTTTTAGATACACACATACAAAATATGAATATGGGGACGATGGCTTTGATACACTTTCCAGTGTTGCAAAAGAAAGATAAGTGCTGAGGTTTGTAAAGAATTATTGGTGATCAATATCAGTAGATTTCTACCACATATCTCAGGAAGAGAAATTTAAAGATAATTCATACTCATTTGAAAATGATACATTTAATTAGCATAATCTCCGAATAGCTAACTACATTATAGAAGAACATACAATTATAAATCAACTAGTCTGTTATATAATTGACATTCATAATGTTAAAAAAACCTTTATGTGCCTTTTATCTATTAAACTGATATCAAACTATATGGGTAACATATTAATAATAACAAAGTTTTACTGAAGTTTCGCATAGAGCTTGTTAAGTAATTGTATTTACAAGCACAAGTAGCCCACTTCTGAGATTGAATGTCGCGTTAAACCGAAACTAGGTATTCCTGGTGTACAGAGTCAAAATTGTATTCATTTCCTTTTAACAAATAAAATCCAAAATAGAGAATGCTGTAAAGAATTAGTCTCTATTGATCGTTAAACGTGAGAGAACTATAATATGTAGAATAACTAAATAAATTTCGCATATACAATAAGTGATGAACATGGGAGAATCATAGATCTGAAGTACAAAACAACTTCCGAGAGTTCTCACATAAGAATGGACGTAAACGTCATATGGAAAGTCCACAACATGCCGTTATGAAGACATTAATGGAATTTCAACTAATTTAAGGAAAATTAGTTTGAGTTTAAGAAAAATTTGAAATATAAATCTAAGTTTGAAAGAAGATCAAACTACGTCTGCGAGGGAAGTTAACAAGAACAGGGTAATTGAAATAATTGTGACGAAGGTTCTAAAAGTGTTTTATAAAACTGATTAAGAAACCAATAAAAAGAATGTTGACAGAACTCGTTAAGTTGATGTTCTGAATAAGATAAATAAATATTCACAACGCATTTAATTATATGAAAAAACACAAAAGAAAAAAATCTACTTATAGGGAAATTTGCAAACTGTAAATTGTTTTTGATGTGGTTAAGAGAGAGAAAAGCTTTCATTATTTAAATAAATAGTTTTTAATATCTTATGAAAGCAGTACATTCTATTTTTAGAATTTTAAGAAAACATAGCTTATATGCATAATGCACTCATGTTTTATATTTGTTTTTTCTTGTTGTTGTTGTGTTAGTGTACGAGGTTTTCAACACAGTGATCCAACTTTTGAATTATTATGTAGTCTACAGAAGAACTAATAACATAGCTTAGGAGAAATTACGAAACAATGTGATTTTTTCATTATTTATGTCTAACTTTTGAAGAACGTTCGTGATACATACACACATAACGCTAATGAACCCGTTTTCTACCCTAACTTCCATGAAATGAATAATGAACCCGTTTTCTACCCTAACCTCCATGAAATGAATAATGAACCCGTTTTCTACCCTAACCTCCATGAAATGAATCAAACCGCTTGAAACTCTATTCATTCTCTTATGTGTTCATTGAAATCTAATCCAAGGATGGGGTTTATAAATTATTATAGTGTAAATTATCTCAAGGCAAAAGAAGTAGCTAAATCTAGAATAGATAGATTGTCAGTGTTATTGATCTATGGAGAATGCACCATTCTAATAAGAGACCAAACACCTCGTATCGTAAAACATGTTATAGTATGTTTTCATATATCAGAAGAATAAGTGAACATTTTAAGAAGGAATCATTCTATCATGTCTGGTCATTCTGGGACGATTCTCGAATTCAGATCCAAAAAAGTATTTTTAAAATTCATTGTCCTGTTTGAAATAACAGAACCTTGCTTTTCTCTCTATAATGTAGTAAGTAAAGTAGGGATAATCAGAAATGTTTCATCACAATGTTGACAAACATGTTGTCTACAGCCTTGAATGATGTGCTAGAAAGTAAACGAAAACTTTCCAATAATGAGTATTTAACACACAGAACAGTTGTTAAAACTAAAATGTTTATAAAAGATAAAAACGACAACAACAAAAACATTATAAAATTAAATTACCATTCAGCCTTTTTTGTATGCAATGAATGATTTTAAATACAAGTATTATATCAAGAGATATAAACAAGTTGGCCTCACATGTTTCAAACGACTGTTTATGCACGTCCATTATCAGAGGTGAAACTTATATCACAGTTCAAGAATAATTCTAGAAAACTAGCGATTTTTATAAACGGTGTGTTAAATACATTATTTAAAAGTTGAGAAAAACATATATGTGACTTATCAACTCACAATATACAAACATGTAAACACTATATACAAATGAGAGTTGAGAATTCTAATTATTAGTGAATACAGAGTTCCTAGATTTTGTAATGGAACTTGGAGGACTCAAGTCTCAATTCAGAATAGCATATGAATGTTAACACATTTCTAGTGATTCGAGAAAATTGTTATTATTATATTACAAAAAAAAGTTAAATAGCAACTCAGTTTTTTGTCATAAAATCTCACGATCTGTATATACATGATGCTCAGATAATGGGGATTTGCAAATATTAATATTGTATAAAGAAAGATCAATAACGCCATCTGCAGGAGTTGAAAAAAAAGTTCCGGAGGGTATTTTGGGTTCCTTGAAGTCCCCCAGTGGTTCAGCGATACATATGAAGACTTATAACGCTAACAACCGGGCTTTGACACCCGTGATGAGCATAGCACAGACAGCCCATTGTATAGCTTTATGCATAACAACAAATAAACAAAGGTTCATTGAATATAGTGGAAAATTCGACAAGTATTTCTAAAATACAGATGAAAGTAAGTTTACAACAAAATCATTATTAAATAAATGAGCAACATTTGCGAATACTTTACTGATTTTTATGTTAACTTATTTAAAAGGTACGAGGCTCAAAAAACTATTTCGTAAATAATAATACAATACTAATTTTTCAGGGATAGAAATGAAAGAGTTGAATAAGCTATAAATAGATTTTTAATCTATAAAAACAACAAACGGTAATAGAAATGCAGAATGATAAATCATTAGCGGCTACACTATACAAAGAATTGTTTCAAATTTTGCTTTTGAGGTCTAAAAATATTGATCTTGCATAGAATGTTTGTATATCACATTCATTTCGAAATTAGATAATTAGAAAAAAATACAAAAATTCAAAGGTGCTTCAAACTTTGTCCTTAAAAATGAAAGACATTTTTATTAATTACATTATTCTGACCTCTCTTTAGGTAGCTCATGGCTTATAACGATAAAATTCGTAGTTCAATCCTTGTGGTAAGCTCGGCACATATAGCTCAATGTGCAACTTTGCGCTAAAAACGGACAAAAAGTTGCTTTGTTCTTAAACAAATATAAACAAACGAGTTAGTTTTTGTTAACTTGTGTATTTAATAATAGAAGGAAATTAAGGCTAATTATTGTAAAAAAATATAAGGGAAAGCAATATCAAGTGTAAAATTATACGTTATATTCAAGACCAAATATTAGCTAACTAGATGTTTCAATCGACAAATAAATACTCCTTGTGTTTCCTCTATTCTGGTATGACTGTAATACAATACATGCAGTATATCAGAATTTATTATCACCAACTTCTGCTGAATGGTTAAAAATCTGTGGTATTAGTTAATATCGGACTTATATTTTTTGATACGCAGATTAGAAAGGTAATTTCTTTGCTTTCATCTAACCTTATGAGACTATTAGAGATATAGTTTAGATTCATGAAATATTTACTGGTCAAAACATTTTGAAGTGACTATTGAAAGTGCCAGACTATTGCCTTCATAATAAACAATAAAAATGTCCAATTGAATGATAACTCAAATTTCCAGTATGTGTCTATCAAAGTAAAAGACGACGGATAGCCCGGGAAAAAAAAACGTGCTGTTTTATGTTGAGCCTTTGGTACGAGTGTTTACAATTTATAAAGGTAAATAGTTAAATTTATCGAGCCCGTGTAGATTGGAATGGCCAGGGTGTACTGACATTCACTGAAAACGATGAAATATAACTAGAGTTTTTGTTTGTGGCATAAGAAGTTTACTTGATCTTTATAAGCAAAACACATAATATAGTTTTTTATTGAATGTTAGCTTAAACCAAGTTTATGAAAGTACTACTGAAGAGGAAATTATAATTAGGTACTCACTTTTGTATGTGAAGTACCAGTTCTTCACATAATTCACTTATTATATATATTATACATGGAATTTGAATTTCAAGAACTTCATTTGGTCATTTTTTACAGTAAAATGATTAAAAAATCATTTTTAAGGCGGGTGAACGAGAGATACGATTAATATTTGTATAATTGGTTAACGACAAATTCTCAACGATTCAACAATGAAATGCTACTCAAATGGATTTTGGTCTACTTAAAGTTGGTCCATTTACAGTAGAGAATCTGTAAAAAGTTTACAAGATGTGAGGTCTAAGATTGAACTCACCATCTTTCGTACGACCTTGCTATGATGGAAATTTCGATAAAAAGTGTAATAAAGATTACAGATTAATCACAATTGCCATTCCCAAGGGCAGCATTCACGTATAATCCTTTTCTATAAAGTGCAGTTAACCACAGTGTTCGCAAATAAAACTTATGAGTCTAGAATACTAGTTTGTTTGTTGCCCAAAAGTAAATTAAATTTTGTGAAATAAACCTTTGTAGAACCATGGTGAGTATTTCTTCTCACCAAAATACATTACCTATCTGTTAAGTGCATGTCGTATAATAAGTTGTTTAAGGTCAAATAGTTCTTAAACCTAGCTCTCTTTTCTGTACATAAAATCTGCAGAATACAATTTGTACCCCTAAAATACATAGTTCTTTGTTGACCTAAAAGTACGCTATTCGGTTTCACAGAATAAAGAATGCAGGAACTTGAGCTTAAAGTAGTCTTCCTAATCAGTTGCTGAAGATTATATTCATGGATCTTCTATTTCCTAATTTCAAACATTCTGGTATATTAGTCATTCAAAACTTGAGATATAATTGCTATATAATTACTACCTACCACATTATAATCCACATTCTTGAACTACCTACTCTAATACAATTTACACTACTGGACAACCTACTCTATAACAATTTACATTACTGGACTACTTACACAATTACAATTTATATTACTGAACTACCTACTCCATTACAATTTACATTGGTGGACAACCTACTCAATTATAATTCGATTTTCAAATTTCATTACATTTGCACCTCAAAATAATTAATTTATCGTAAACGAATTTACTACAGCACGTGACTTACATCGACTTACGAAATGCAAATCATTACATTTTAAAATATGATATTAATGCTTATTTGATATTATATCGATATATTGTGTTGGCGGCTTGGCATGAGCTGGTGATTAGAAGCGGTTCGACTAGTAATCTGTGGGTTGCTAGTTCAAATCCAATCACCGAACTTGCTCGCCTTTTCAGCTGAGATACCTTTATAATGCAACTGTCAATCGCACATTTCGTTGGTAAAAGAGTGGCCCAAGGGTTTGTGGTGGTTGATGCCGTCTATCTGCTTTCTCTCAAGTTTTTCACTTCTAAATTAGGGACGACTAGCGAAGATAGCCTTCGAATAGAGTAGTGCGAAGTTCAACAAACAAGCAAAAACTGTACTGCTTCCAGGTTTACAAAATTGAAAGATCTTGGTACTTATTTTTATCGTGACCTTTAGAGTGTAATACTATCTCAGAATATTTTAAACAATTGGTTTACAGTCATTGGATAACAACAGCAAGTAGGGTCAATGTGGGTAATGCTTAATTTTTATAATTCATTTACAGGTTATGTTGTGTATGTAACAATTGTAAAGACTAATAGATGACAATTAGTCTAATAGTTTAGGTTTAATGTAGTCTCTGTAAGTTTGTTTAATAGTCGTCATAATACGAATTATTATCGTATAGAACACTTTAAACTGGCGAAATTTGATCTATTGTTCGGTAGTTTGAATGACATTACATCATAATAAATAGCGTTTCGACCGAGACTTTGTGTGTTACATTTTTTCCCGATCTGATGAGCACTGGTATAGGGCAAAATGCTTCGTCTGCAGTTGCGTGCTACGCACACGATGTGCGGTCGCAATGATATTATGTTCTTACTGGAAACTCGTTGTACAGAGCTGATAAATAAAGATTTGCATAAAAGTATGATCAGTCTTATTGTGATGTAGTTACACACAAACAATACATTTCCAGAAAGCACGATCGCCTAGTAATTGCTTTATGACATACATGGTACATCAACATTACATTAATCATTCGCCTACTGTGTTTTATATATATAGACTAAAATGGTCCTTCGAAAAGTGCGATTTATAGACTGCATTAGTCTTTCAATTAATATATTAATATTTGTAGATCCAAGTTACAAAGATATATTTCTAAATGCTTTATATTGCCACCCAGTGTCACAGCAGTATGTCTTCGGACTTACAACGCTAGAAACCGGGTTTCGATACCAGTGGTGAGCAGAGCACAGCTAGCCCATTGTGTAGCTTTGTGCTTAACTTCAAACACACACATAAATGCTTTATATTTCAGATGTCCAAACAAAAATATCGTTCTACCACCAAATATCATACAATCACATTATATTGGTCGTTTACCTACTTCAATGTAAATAATATATCTAGACTATACTGGTCGTACGCAAAGTGCTACAACACTCATAATGTCCAATCTACATTATTTTATTACCACGTAATTAGGTTTCATAAGGTCAGATTATAATTTATGTAATGGCTGGAGACGGCTTGAATGGGTAATGAAGAAAACCTTTAATATAACAGCAAATGTACAACGTTTCGACAAGTTTTTATCATCATCATGTAAGGTCATATGTGCAGTAACAGGTGAAGCAGGACTAGTATTAACTTATTTTGTCTGACATATGCATCAAGAAAAGGTTTTGACATTTTTGAAGCAGATGAATCTTCTCGACTAATAAATAGGAGTACCTGTTTTGTGGGGAAGCCGCTCAGTAGGGGAATGTGCACAAGAACTCAGAGTGATTTGTTACATGTGTCTTAGGTTAATAGTGATAGTATGTCATATGTCTTGGTCTCTTCAGTAAGGTGTTAAAGAGATTGTCGAGTTTGCTTTTTTAGCACAGTTGAATGGCAAATTCCGAGAGATCACATTCAAAAAAAAGACAAATTAAAAAAAAAACTAAATAAATCTGTATATCGAACTAATCTAAGGTTCACATATTAAAATGTTTAAACAGAAGTACTGCCATTCCAATGAGAAACTGCTTCATCATAGACTAGCCCTTTAAACCCTATTCTGCACACGTCACTGTGTTACATTAAAAATTTAATTAAACACCTTTAATGTCAATGTGAATGAAATTAACTTTATAATACATGGTATGATTGGAAGTTTTATGTTATCTAAGTTAAGTCCTTTATTTCAAGAGAAACCTTTAAAAATAACTACTTAAAACTTCAGATGTATTGTCACGTGACCAACAAGCTATGAAAATTCTTTACTTTGGCTCTCTGTATTTTCAATAATACAATGCTAGTTGTATAGAGGTATGCCTAGACAATAAGTTGCTTACATAACCTTTTGACTCGCTCATTTCAAAGTACTCTGAATGAATATAGTTGAAACAAGTAACAAGTTTTTTCAACTCTTGACAATTTCCACACCTACCTTCAACAGATTTGTTTGAGTTTTATAGCCTCCATGTAGACATTACAAACACATGTGTATAGTTATTAGAAAAAGTTCATTTTAAGTATAATCTAACAATGGTTATTTTGAAATTGGCACCAAGTTGTTGTCACAAAGTACATCTAACTGACCACAGTATTGTTGGCTGTTTGATCAACTATAGCACTTACAGTTGGTTCTTACCTAAATATGTTATAGTTAGATATACATTTTAAATTGTATTTAGGTCTTACTATTATATTTTAGTTAATTATGTGTTAGTTATGTTATAAAATGTATAATTAAAAGGTTTAAAAATTTTGTAAATATACATCATACTTTATATTTGCTCTCAAGGCTTAAGATATTATGCACTGAATGAACATTTTGCTGAAGGGTTTAAGTGCCTCCCAAAGAAACTGTAATATGCCTTGAGGGCACCACTGACTTGCGTCGAGATGAAAATAAAACATTAAAAATTAACTATATATGAAAAGGAAAAGACCCAAAATTACGAATATAAGCAAAACAACATCGTTAAAGATATTCTACAAAAAATGAAAAGGTACAAATATATTTTTCTTCCCCCTAATTTTATTCACTTCATTGCATTGTATGTCAATGATAATAGCTAGAGTTAGTGATATGGTAAAGAAACTTAACAACAAAAAACAAATATTTACCTTAAAAAAAAACAAAAAACTTTCGATATTCATTTAGGAGGTTCCAGAGGTTAGGCAAATGAAATATGAAAAATATAATATGAAGAAAAGTATTTTTATACTTAACATGAAAATCACCTTGCACTGAAACTATTTTAACAGTGCAAATAACTACTGTAGATGAATAACATTTTTATTATAAAGATGTAATTAGGATAATGTCATTCTTTGTGTACAAAATACTTATAAACTTTAATAAAATCTTATGAGGTTTTGTGAGGAATGCACAGAGTTACCGTATTTTTGTTGCATAAATGTCCTTCGCAGGTCGAGTGGATGGTAATTTCATCATAAATTAATTAAGTTTTTGTTGTGATCGGATATCAGTCATTATGATATCAGTCAGAGAAATCACCTAAATCTAATTAAAAATTAGTTATTCATTCTTAACTATTTACAAAATAACAAGTAATTAATAATCAGACTTGGGTGGTCGTATAGGCTACTAACCATGACAATCCCTAAAATAATATTTACATGAAAGTGATTAAAGTTTTTCACTAAAATAAATTGACATCTGATATGGTTTCGTTCTTTCAGGTTTGCACACGAAAGTTTAATATTGTATATAGTTTAAAGTGTACATATTTTCTGACCCTTCTTCCAAAAATATTACTTGATTGTTTATCAGATCAGTGTTGAATATAACCTCAATTAATTTTGTTTGTAATTCAGATCTTGTGCTCAACTAATGTTTTCTTCACTATTCCATGATATAAAGTTTCCAAATTTGAGTTTGTTTTAATGCTGATTTTATTTTGTGAAACCTACTGTCATAGTTTGCTCTGTTTCATTCATTAATGTATTTTACTTATTTTAATTGTAGCATATCATTCATTTATTTACTTACTATTACTTTGATTTTTCAGTGTTTGGGTTTACTATAACACTAGTTTTTTTAAATATTTTTATAGTGTTATATAACACGTGGTAAGAGTAGAATAGACTAGAGGCGTGTGTTATACCGTTTAGGTTGGGATATTTGTCTAGCTTATCCTAGGCTTAGGTTAGCACGTCTGCTTTGTGTTACTGTGGGTTGTGTTTGATATGGATTATTACTTTTAAAATGAAAAGGTTTTTTGCTATGTTTTGTTTCTTTGGTGTGGTGTATTATTGTATTATCTTTATGTTGTAGATTTGCACATGACTCAATCTACTTTAACTGCCCTGTAATGTTTCAGTCACGTACTCTAATAGATTGTAAAATAGGAATATGACTTTCCGATTTCATATTGTAACGTATTTAACTTTGTAAGATAGTAATATAACTTTCGATCCCATATTGTAATGTACTCAACTTGGACAGTTTTAAGCTTTCGCCTCGTCGTCACATTTTCCAGCATAGAACGGTATACTGCAGTGAAATATATTTCTTGTTATTTTCTGTTTGTTTTCTTCGGTTTTGCATCTTTGAGTTTTCTGTTTGATGTTGATTGTACGTTTCATACCCTGTGGAATGTTATCAATTTTCTAAAGTTATGTTGTGACATCATTCAAGTGACTGGTTAGTCATAAGTTTCTGTAACTCCCCTCTAGGATGATGTGGATATAACTAAGATGTGTTTCATTTGAAAGTTCATTTTAAAATTAGGTAGGTCATGAGAATGTCTAAGGTAAAAGGTTAATAATTTGTGATATTTTCTTATCATAAGTCCATACACTTAAAATATATAAGTTACATATATTAAATTATGCTTCTGTAATGCCTATATTTATGTGGGAAATTTAGATCTTTTATCAATTATGAACTATTTCTGAAAGCAAGTGCTATCACGCAACCTTTTTTTTTTTTACTTATGATGTGGTAAGGGGTCTTAGAATTCTGTGTTTTTACTGTTATATCTCATGTATATATTTTCTTAGTTTCCTATTACTGTAACTCTGATTTCGTAACGTCTGTTGCGTTAACTGCAAATCCTCAGCTTAGTTTTACTTTGCCTCAATTAGATAACCTTCATCTCCTCCTCACTTTGTTTCGATCCAAGGTTATTGCGAAATCTCAAGTGATTTAAAATTTAACTATTCATAACTATGAGTAGAAAACATTCTCATTAATATTTCCGGTCTAAATTTGTCGTCCACCTGGTGCATTATAGCACGTATATATTCTCCACACTGGCCATCACCTAAAGAATTTTATGCCAGATGCAATCAGGTAATATCAGTCGTTTACTTTGTTAGATTTATGCATACAAAATAATATGGTTGTCAAGCTGATGTAAAGTAGTTAATCAATTTAGACTGAAAAGCTCTTTAACAACTAATATAACTAGTATATCAAATATACTCTGCTCATTCAACTTTTGCATGTTGATATTTATGACGAACACGTTAGATGTCCCCTTACAGCACTAAAATTCATGTATTCGAAAGACACTGGTCGAGTTCCACTGTTGTATAATTCATATATTTTCTGTCTAAGATATTCGTCTACTCACTGCATTATAAATAATTATGTTTCATATATCCAGTCTTCATTGGTCGTTTACTTGTTTTTTAGAATATATTAAGGATGCCTTTATGTTGTCTATACATTAATTAAAACGAGCACATTAAAAATGACTATCTGAAATGTATAAAGATTGTAAATAATATCTTGTTTGATGCCAATGTACTTGAATGACGACTGTACGTGTATTTGTAATTTGGTTTTACCTGTTTCCCATTGAAAAGAATATTGATTGCATTTCCAATTCTCCTTGTACATTGCTTCATTTATAATTTAAAGATACACCCTACACACAGATCAATGTTCTCACCAGGTGTTATAGCACAATATATATCACTGTGAAGTACTGCCCAGTATGAAACAACCAACAAAATTATTTTTGACAAAATGAAACCGTTCTTTACAATGACGTCAATATCAGACTAGCAGTCAGACGAGACAACATGGTTTTATGACATAGAAAATATGATATAACTTAAAATGTCTGTTTTTCATATCTCACGAAACCAGCCATCATCCTCTCAGTAATGCTTACTTTTTAAAATGGTGTTATATTTTGAATCTTGCCTCAAATCACATCAACTAATCTAGTATTTAAAATTTTTGATGTTCTCTGAAAACAATGAAACTGATCGTGATGTGAAAAATGCTGTGAGTTATAATAGTTAAATGTATGACAATAAGACTTATAAAATTAACATCGTCGAAAAGAAACAGAAATGATATTGTTGGTCAATAAAACATGATGCGTAAATGATGTGTATCTATTTTGAATAATTCTTGAGAAACAATAAGCTTTATTAATATTTCTACTTATAATTGAACACCGAATTTTAAGATATTATAATTTTAATGTTCTTACTCTCACATTATTTACACATTTAAAAACAGAAAATAAGCTTAGTAAATAAGTATTGTAGTATTTACAGTTATTATCTCCTTACTCAATAAAACAATGATTTTATTTTAACAAGCACCAGCCTACAGTCTGATGTAAGCTTTACATCTAATGATGTACTGAATGAAATTCATGCTAATCAAATAATTAAGCCATTAATGAGTTATTGTCAAGATGTAACGTTTATTGTGTTTATACATATATATATATGTATTCTTATTTTAAATTAATATCTTATTTCCGAATAAGAAAAAAATAACTCATACTGTTAAAATACTTTTCAATATTTCATAATAAATATAATGATTACCTTTAAAGTTGAATACATTCTTTAAGTTAGGATTTTAGGCCAAGCTACATTGACATTGTGTGAGAAGCGTATTACAATCTTGTCAGAATGTCACATTAGCTGTGCGAAAATGTTTTTCCTTATTGGATTAGTAAATGTAACATGAAATATATACAAAGTATCTCTTTATAAGAATTACACGTTGTTTATTTTCTTCCCAGTTGTTTTGTTAAAAATTTTTACTAGTCACTAGCTCCTCAACCCGATGGCTCAGCCGGAGCCACGACGGCTTATAACACTACAATTTGGGACTAATTCCTTGTGAATACACAGTACAGATAGCCCATTGTGCACCTTTGGAATTAAGATAACAAACAAACTATTTGTTCATACTTTTAATACATACCAACTGAAGTTTATTATATTTTCAGTGTGTGTGTGTGCGTAATAAAAACACAATGGACAGCGGTAATTTTACGGACTTACAAAGCTTAAACCCAGGATTCGATTCCCCCCTGGTAGACACAATAGATGGTTCACCGTGGCTTTATTTTAAAACAAACACATTTCCATACGTGAATAATTACTGATTTTACACCCCAATGAGAGTAATAATAATAATATAATCACATCATTGTTTACTAGCCTAATAAATATATTGTATAATAATAGTTTAAGCTCGCTATTTCTTTGTCTGTTTCGTGTCGTTGCTGAAAAGAATTTTGCTAAATGCCGGACTTTATCAGGACAGGTTGATGTTTTGTAAACGACTGATAAAAGTAATGCTTTAACTGAGCTTCATATTTTGTAACGCAACCGTCTGATGAGCTCTGGTATTCAGAGAAAGGTACTGTCGACAACTGCATGAAACAATTAAAGTGTAATATAAATGGTATTATAGGCGCTTGTTAAATGAACGTTGTACTGGGCTAGTAAAGGATGGTGTGGTTTCGATTAGTATCAGTCATATTGTAATGTAATATCATAACAGTTACCTATTAACAGATCATCCTTTGCCAGCTTACAGCTGTAAACCATTTATTATGTAAAAATAAGCTTTCATATTGTTTTCATATTCATTGTCCTGTGATGTTTTTAAAAGAGTTTATAGATATTCTATCAAGTTTTAAAAGTTATACAAGATGGTCATTTTCCAAATATAACAAAAACATATAACAATCTCTTCTTTTTTTAAATATTTTAGGTTTATTTCAATTTGTCAATAATCGGTTATTTATTTCCACAACGCAAAAATCCTAAAACTTCAAAAGCTACATGCTTTATATTCAAATGTGTAATCAACAAACAATTTATTAAAACATAATACCCCAAATTATGAAGCTTTCAGTATGAAGCTTTATTCTTTTAAGATATCTCTTTATGATTTTTCCCTTAGGAAACTTTCTCCAATGGAAATTCCATTTTACCAGAACGTTGATATTGAAAGCGTCAAAACATGATTAAGGTAGCTTGCCAAGCCATTTAGTTCCGTAATAATATTGTCTGTTTTTATGTATAAATGCTGTCCGGTGGCTCAGGCATAATTTTGAGGGTTTATAATGCTAACAATGTGGTACTCGATACCCGCGGAGGACACATCGCAAATATCTCATTGTGCACACACTTCTCGAAGATTCATTTCGTTTCCAAAAATTAGAATCTAGCTTAACCCCTTGCAAAGAGAAGGAATCAGATCAATTTATTTTACAGTTATAAAGTAATTCTCAACTTTCTGCTAGTATATATCAATTTTTTTGTCCCTAAAATTCTCATACCTCTCAAATTTATGGTCTTCCCAAAACACACAAACCTGGTTTCCCTTTACATCCTGTTGTTTCGACTTACAAAGCTTACAACTACGACTTAGAAAAATTCCTCGCTTAGATGTTTTCTAAATATATTTATTGTGCTTCCTCCTTCATAAAAAATTCTGAAATGTTCATAAAAAACTCCGATAATTTTGACATTTTGTTCAATTAGTCACAATTGATGTAAAAAATATATTCGCTCAAGTTCCCGTCCTTTAAGCGATAAATGCTTCTCTGGAATGTTACCAGAACGATTGTAATCCCCGTTTTCGCCTAAACATAAACACTATAAGACATCTGTTTCTCCTTGCCGTTAAATCTTTTACTTTCCAATTTGAAGGTGTGAATTTATCCAAATTGAAGGCCTATGGGATATCCTGTAGCTCCAGTACATGCCAATATATTTAGGATAAGAATTGAAGAAACAACCACTTCAAATTCATTTTATAAACCTTTTTTGTTTTGGTTTTGATATGTCAATGATATTTTTCAGCCTTCGATAACCTTAACGTTATTCATGTTTTTTTTGTTTTTTTTTGTCTCATAAAATTTACAACGGAAAAGAAGTTGATAACAAATTGTCATTTCTAAATGTTCTTGTTAAAAAGACAAACACATGCTTCAAAACCTTCGTATTTTGTAAGAACACTCACACTGGACGTTATATTCCTTGAAATTGGAATTACCTTCATGACCAATGCCAAAAGCTAGGTATATCAAAAGGTGTTATTCGTCAAAATAAAATCATAAGCTCCAACACAGATTGTTTCAAAAAAAGAAAGAGAAAACCTTAGATTTCAGTTTTGTGTACAAAACAATTTCCCTCTCACTGTTGTTAATCAAGTACTTACTTTGAAAATAAGCCACAAATTGACATAGAAAATTATTCCTTCGAAGATTTACATGTTTCCTGTATTTTACTATTCATCCCAAACTTATCTCATGCTACCAAAAAAATCTGGTTAAAAAAAGCTAGGTCAACTGCTATCCAAAAAGTACTTACTTTGAAAATAAGCCACAAATTGACATAGAAAATTATTCCTTCGAAGATTTACATGTATTTTACTATTCATCCCAAACTTATCTCATGCTACCAAAAAATCTGGTTAAAAAAAGCTAGGTCAACTGCTATCCAAAAAGTATATGGATGATGAAACTTAGGAAATGTGTATGCAACTGAATGTACGAATTGCAAAAACTGTTATATTGGCGAGATCACCAGACAACTTTCTACTCGTTTGCGTGAACATTTAAAATACCCATCTCATGTTTTCAAACACATGTTTAGGAACGATCATTCCTTTGATTCTTCTCAGGTAAAAATCCTCAGCAGAGAAAACAACATTAATAGACGAAAAATAAAACCAGACCTATTAATAAAAACAAAACATATCCCCATTCTTAACAAATACAAAGGCATTCATTTACATCTACTTTAATCGCTCTCTTCCTTCTTGTGTATAGAACGAATTTCAATACTTAGGCCTAAAAGCTCTTTATTTATACATTCCTAAATTTGACAGTTCATTAATAAGTTACTTTATTAAGTTTGTAATTGCTTAGTCGTATGATTGTAGATTACTATTGAATGTAGATTCTAACGTGATTCTTTTCTAAATTAAATTATGTGAGCCTCAGTCCTTGTATCCCACCTGATGATGTCAGTTAAACCTTGTGAATAAAATATACAAAAATTTAACTATGTACAATTGATAAAAACCTATGTGAATTGTAAAAGACATAGTTCTTTCTAATATTTAAAGCAAAATATTGTTTAAACTAGTTTGATGATAATTGAAATATAAAATAATCAAAGAAATCGATTAACATATACTTCTTTGTTGTTGGTTTTGTTTCATAACCAATGAAACTAAACGGTCTCCCGGTGTATCAGCCGGAAGTTTCCGAACTTAAAATACGGGGCTCGGCTCTTCGCGGTTGATAGAGCGCAAATAGTTCATTATGTAGCTTTGCTCTAAAAACAATAACCAATGAAACTAAACTGTCTCCCGGTGTATCAGCCGGAAGTTTCCGAACTTAAAATACTAAAATACGGGACTCGGCTCTTCGCGGTTGATAGAGCGCAAATAGTTCATTATGTAGCTTTGCTCTAAAAACAATAACCAATGAAACTAAACTTGAACAATCTAGAGCTCACAAAATGAATTCTGTAATTTTTTCAAAGAATTAGGAAGAGTAAGCGTAAAATCTATGCATATAAAGTTTAAGGAGCTATATTTTTTATCAAACATGTATAAACATTGCGTTTCTTTTATGAAGAGCAATCGAAGTTGGAGAAGGTTATATTATATTATAATAGTTAATGGTAATTCTATGAATTAAGATTGTATGAAACAAGTTTTAAATTTCAGATCGAAATGAAATTTTAGTTTTGAATTAACATGTTGGTATGGCCAATCAAAAAGTGCAACAAACCTCTATATGTCACTAAGTATCTTTTCAATTTCAACTCTGCTAAAAAAGAAAAGAAATCTTTAACATATATATGCAATCATTAAACAGTTGGTCCGCTATATAGTATTAAATAACGAATCAAACGAAATGTTATAACATTATTCACGTACCTAAACTGATGAAGTATGGTGAAGTAAAACTGACTCAAAACCTCATAGAAACTTTTAACCATTTTGCCACGTTTTATGGTATTTGACCAGTTTCTAGGTAACCTATCCCTCTCATCAACATGGTTACCTTTCAGGTCCCAAATCCCTTCACGGATGACAGAATTTAAATCTAAAGACCTTCCACGGATTGGATTGTCGTCGAAACAGAATTGATATCTCATTGTGTAGCTTTGTGTTGAAAACAAACCAACCAAAAATTATTAATATTTAATCATCATAGTAAGCTACGTTTCATTGGTTCAAAATCATAGGTCAAAATTATTATAAATAAAATTAAACATTTTAAATCTTTCAGTACAATATATAGATTATTTCCCCGTAAGGGGGCCGAAAGTCGCCTGGAGGGGTCACCTCTTTAATCACTCGTATCACTATACAGTAGTATGTTTTCTGTCAGTCAGTCAGTAGACACTAAAATGACGTCATATAAGATACAATTAACGTTGTCGTGACGTCAGTAAAACTTGCCCATGCCATGAATCACCAACAAGAATTATGCACTTTGTAGGCTACAACACAGCATCACATAGGGAGATCAAAAGCAAGAAATAAAAGTATTTGTTACTCTTAATGATGGTTTTATTTACTCTTGAAACAGAACACTTTCGTGGACCCTGCGGAAGTACATCTAGTAATTTAAAACAATTTTTCAAAATAGCTTTGATATAGTTATTCCTCGTACTCGTTTCAACACACTGGAGAAATATTATTATAAACCGAAATTACAAAATAATGCTCGAAATACGTTAGGTTGCAATGGTATTTGAAAACATTTTCACAATGTGGCAAGTGTTTTATGAATATATTTAGAAGTGTAAATTTTGGTTTGACATTTCTAGACTGTTAAAGTTTATAATTAAATAAAAATTACAATTAATTTTATCATTTACTTCACAGACAATCCAGTTAGATAGTGATGATTGGTATTAATTAATATAACGGTCTTCACCTACCTGTGGTAGCTTAAAAATAACGTTTCTAACTTTAAAATGAGTAAAACACTAAACTTATGCAAAAGATAATGAAAGAAAATATAGATACGGCTGAATAAAATAATGTGTTGAATTGTGTAACTGCTAGTTGTGATGGCACAGTTAGATGTTCAAAGTTTAATTAATTCGTTGGCTTTTGTGAATCCTAGCATGGCCTGGTAGTTATTACGCTCGAATCGCAATCTACGGGTCACAGGTTTTAATCTCTACACCGAATACATTCACATTTAGCTATGAAGGTGTTATAATATATCGATAGAAGATTTTCCCCAAAGTTAGCTGTGGGTGGTATTGACTAGCTGCTTTTCCTCTAATCTATAACTTCTAAATTACAGACGGCTAGCGCAGATATCTTTCGAAATTCAACAAAACAATTGGCCTTTGTGTAATTTTGTTGGAATAGGTCTTTCTTTTTAATTTTAAGAATATTAAACTCTATCTGATGGCCAGTGGTAGTAGCATGTCCAATTATGACGGAAATATTAGTTTTCGTCCCTTTAGTCTGATTTCGTTATGCCTACTGTATATATATATTTATCTATTTGATTAATTGGTGTGCAGTTCTTCCTAAGTGTAGATATCCTTGCACACGTAGGTTTTATTTTTTATTGGACTTTTGGGTGGTCTGAAGTTTGTAAGGTTGCGTATGATGTTAGGTTTTAAAAATATGATAGTTGGTTGTAGACAATCTGAGTTTACTGCTAATATTTGGAAACTGTTAAATATTATAATGTACTAATAAAAGAACTCTCACCATTCCCCAGTGGCTCAGCTGTTAGTCTACGGGTTTCGATACCGATGGTTCTACACAATGTTGTGCCCACCATCGGTATCGAAACCCGTAGACAAATCTACACAATGTTGTGCCTACCATCGGTATCGAAACCCGTAGACAAATCTACACAATGTTGTGCCCTTTGTCTACGGGTTTCGATACCGATGGTGGGCACAACATTGTGTAGATTTGTCTACGGGTTTCGATACCGATGGTAGGCACAACATTGTGTAGATTTGTCTACGGGTTTCGATACCGATGGTAGGCACAACATTGTGTAGATTTGTCTACGGGTTTCGATACCGATGGTAGGCACACCATTGTGTAGATTTGTCTACGGGTTTCGATACCGATGGTAGGCACAACATTGTGTAGATTTGTCTACGGGTCTCGATACCGATGATAGGCACAACATTGTGTAGATTTGTCTACGGGTTTCGATACCGATGGTGGGCACATTTTTTCTGCTGCTGTTAGTAACTCAAGCAAAATTAGAAAAATGTTTTGAATAATTATTGTCTTAACTTTAAGCTTCAAATTGCTCAGCCTTACTTATGTTGGTGATAGTATAACATTAAAAACATATAATATTTGAGGCACAGATCGACAAGCTTACTTCTCAGAAATTCATTTCAAATTTATATAATACAGTATATCTAATTAGTTATTTTAACTGACAATTCAAGTTACGATGTTCAATACTAACTATTTCTAGACTATTTAGATTTATTGTATCAAATTACTTTACGATTACAAACATCTTTTCATCAGAATATTAAGATTCAGATACTAAATACATCACACAGGAAACTGTTTAGATAAAAATACATATTCATATCATACAGCTTTTAATGTTATATTTTATTCACTGGTATTAGTGATGGGTTAAATATTTAGTATGACTATAGTAAAAGAAAATACTCGCCATTTATTGAATAAAACCGCTGCTAGGATAATAAAACACATAAAGTCTCGGATGAAACGAAGTCTTAAGAGTTACAAGCATAAAAAATATCAACTAATCATAAGACCTAATAAGTGAGTGAACCCAAAGGGTTGCTCTAATTAATGAGAAAGGGGTTCGTATTGAGCGTCTTCATTAAATGTGTTAGGCCTCTCATCCTCGAATTGATCTGAATCAGCTAGAGCCCTTACGAGCTCATTATTTGAGTGCGGAAGACTCAGGAGACTATAAAACTACCATACAAACACCATATTTTTAGTTGCTCTATTTTTTACAATACAGCTTTTGAATCTTTCTCGTAAGTGGATATTTCAACATTGCAAGGAGGGCAATGCAACTAGAAACTTATTTATTACACAATGAAACAAACTTATGTAGATTTTTTTACTGGTTACATATATCACACAACTGAAAGTTTATTAAATTATCAAGTCTAATTATCCTTTTTAATAGTTTACTTGCGAAAAGTGACACTATAAGTAACATGTAGTTTCTTGTATTATATAAGCCTTGATTTGTTGAAAATATTTTCATTGAAACACGTGTATTGGATTTTCTTGCTGCATGGTAACTTATATTGTATGAAGTTTCATCTGATACTCTGAAGCATATAATAGTCATATCCTATATCGTTCGATAAGAGATATATCACTTTCGTCTACTTTTATAAAATTCATGATATAGTGTACTTTATGAACTTTTATAAGGATTTCTAAATACAAAAATTTTGCAAACCATGTAAAAATGTGGGATATTCATCATCCAAAAGTCATATTCCTGTATCTTCAAAGTAGAATGAGGGCTAGATGTGATTCAATGGTTAGTCTACTTAGCTGTATATCTGATGATCCAAGACGCGGGTCCTCAATATGCCTATGAATACGCTTCGCACTTTTAGCTATATCCAGCTATTCGGTTAACTGTGTACATGAAAGGGCATGCTGACTGGTTACCCACTCTCCCTTGTCTACTATTATAAAATATGGTAGTTTCTAATCTCGCCGTTTAGCCCATGTGCCGCATAAGTTACCATTCAGATTAAAATACGAAATACCAAACTAAAAGAAACATTTGTTCCAACTTTCTAATTATTACCAAGTGCTTTTTACTAGACTTATGTGAG
>NW_013665907.1:497881-500648 GCF_000517525.1 Limulus polyphemus
CAGCATTTACACTTTATCTGAATTATTCGATTAACTGTGCTGTTTTTTAAATATATAACTTTATTATAAAACAGAAAATAATATTAAAATATACAGTCAAAGAGTGTGAAACTGTTTTGCTCTATCAAATGATTAAAATTACAGTTACTGCTAGAACTAGTGGGCGCTAGGCTTGTTGAAGAAAGATGATGATGAACGAAAATTAGAAATCTCGGTTTTGGCTGTTCTCCGGTTTTCGACTTTGGAACGCTCTGGATATCTGAATGATTAACTTTAGTTCTGTGTAATAGTAATCTTATAATACTAAGGAAATTATTATAGCCAATACTTTTCGACACATCAATAAGCTAGACTAAACATGGCATAGACTTCACAAAAATGCTAGATGTCCTGTTCTATTCTTCCCTGTTGCTTAATGACAAATATTGATTTAGAATTACTATGGTGAATTCAATGTCGAATTTCAGTTCGGGGATGCTCAATCGGATTGAAATTCGGTGATTGTGAAAGTCAAAGAATATGACCAAAGTCACTGTCATGCTTTTCGAACCAATTTCATACATATGAATGCACTGGTGTTTCAATAACGGCTTAGAAATGCAACGTTTTGGTAACATTATGCAGTGAATCTGATACATAAAATATTTCTCTATTATTAGATATACTACACGTAAAATAGCGTTAAAAATCACTTTCTAAATTCTATTATTAAGGTCCCACTGTTTGTAAGATTTGTTGATACTTCCTTCTCTAACTTCAGGTGAGGAAAAATGATATTATTTTTGAAGAATGGGGTTAAGTGAAAACAATGTATATCAATTTTGCATTGGAAAAAACTTTTGGTGAAAGAAAGTGATATCGAAGCGTTGTTATTGTTCCGAATTGTAAATTAACATTTACATAATTACTTTCTATAACAAACAAACTTGTGTTTAAAAAAAAGGGTTCTCACTGTGATATTATTGTTCGAATGTGTTATATTTCGAACCCAATTAGTAATACAACGCCTCTTTACGAACAGAAAAAATAGTGTCGAATATCACTAAAACTGCTTGTGAAACATTAGGTTGATAGTTCCCTTGAACATAAATATAATACAACAAAAAACATGTCCCAAAAATTAACAAAGTAATGAAAGCCTAAAAATGGTTTAAAAGAGTTAATAAGGATCGCTTGAATTTACCAATATAAGATAAATGTCAGAGCATAAAGTTTGCGATATATAAGTATAACTTCTTGTCGTAAGAAACATTCCAATGCTTTTGAGTTTGGGTATTGGTACTGATATTTTCAACCCAAACAACACTTTATGCGACACATGAAATAAATGAACAGGTCAGAAACCAAAGGTTCAGAAACAGCTACCCTTGATTTAGATCTGCTAACCTTAAGAAGAGAAATTCATTCGCATTCCGCCGCGAACAGGCTACTCTTAAATGAAGTGTATTCAGAGGTATATCGCGGCTCGAACTTTGGATCTTTGGATTCGCAGCCGCAGCTTCACACACACTAACCACTAGGTCACAATTGGCCCGTTTCTTAAAATTAAAGACCCTTTTGACATGAGCAGAGCCACCGCAGACCCCTACATAATCCGACAGTAGTATCCACACGTGAAGGAATTAAACTCATTATAGGTCTAGAAAAAGACAGAGACTAGATGATATACGTATATTTCAAATTACTTATAGAATATACTCTTTTAAAGCTCCTATGTGAACCAACTATCTAGTTTCTGCAGACTCCCACTTGGAAGTATGTACTACAAATATTAGGAAAAAAATATCGCTAAATAAAAAAGCTATGTTATGGCTGGCTACTGAGCTTGAAAAAAAAAGAAACAAAAAAAGATAGGAATGGAAGTTGACATATCATTTGATCAGGCTAATGATCACATGGCAGTCTAAGCCGTCTCGACTTTGCATGGAGAATAAAATCCCTACATTGCTAGCTTCCCCACTTTGTCTATAAAGCTGGTGTTGGAAAAGAATATCAGCTTTCATCATTATACTTTCTCTTCAGTTAACTTTAAAATACTACTTTTATGATTATTTACAATAAAATAACATTTTTGCGATTGGAATTTCTAGTTAAATTTGTTTTGCCAATTTTCTCATTTTTGTTTTTCACGTGGGTTACTAGATTATAGAGTGTATTCTAAAGCTTTACAAATTTTGTATAGAATAATAATAAAATATAGAGTCAAAGACTGTGAAGACTGTTTTGCTCTATCAAATTATTATAAAATTACAGTAACTGCTAGAACTAGGTGGGCGCTGGGCCTGTTGAAGAAAGATGATGATAAACGAAAATAAGAAATCTCGGTTTTGGCTATTCGCCGGTTTTCGACTTTAGGACGCCCGGGTTAGCTGAGAAGCGGCATATACACCGGATATAAAGCGACTACGCCAGGTAGCTCATCATATCTAGCTTCTGATGACCTATATGTGTATCGATTTTTTTCCCTCCTTCACTTCATACATAATATAGGGGGTAGCTTCCTAAAAACACTTATTGTATAGTGTATAGAAAAGCATTGAGTTTTCTACACGTTACTGTCATCTAACGTTCATCTATTATTGGTTGGCAATACCTGTTTCACCGTGTACTTGAGCTTTTTAAAGGAACACCAGGTTTCTGTAAGAAAGCTAACTTTAAGGGAAAATAAGATCGTTTAAACTAGAATTAGGATTTTTTCTTTTTTTATAATTTTACAGAAAATAATATTAAAATATACGGTCAAAGAGTGTGAAACTGTTTTGCTCTA
>NW_013665907.1:500849-503804 GCF_000517525.1 Limulus polyphemus
GATTAAAATTACAGTTACTGCTAGAACTAGTGGGCGCTAGGCTTGTTGAAGAAAGATGATGATGAACGAAAATTAGAAATCTCGGTTTTGGCTGTTCTCCGGTTTTAGACTTTGGAACGCTCTGGATATCTGAATAGCGGCATATACACCGGAGATAGATAGACTATTTTCATATCTAGCTTCTGATGACCTGTAGAGAGGAAAATCCAGATGGCACGGGCATCCGTGTGATCCATACGTAGAGAGTACTAGCGCACTCTCTGATATGTAAATATATTTTAGTTTTTACGTACTATAGGATTAGTAGCTTACTGTCAAAAATGTTCAACTTTAATGCAAACACAGTGGCGTGTATTGTACTTTTTATGGCACAGTTCTGATGGTCCTACTATATGACGTGCAGTAGATTGTGGGTTAAAGTTATAACGGGTACAAAAAGATGTTTATTATTTACGCAAACTTCACAAAATCTATCTATCTATATATGTATGTATATTTCTTTGAAATCGAGGAGGAACCAGTCATGTTGCCTCCTTGCGTGGCATAATGAATCCTTCGAAGTTTTGCTTTAAAAATTTTCAAGAGGCTGTATTACCTCCGTCACCTTCGGTTATGTTTGCACCCCTGTGTTTGTTTGTTTGTGTGATTTTCAGCAATATTTCTCGAAAACGGCTGAATCGATTTAGACGAAAGCTGGTATAACTTTGGACTATGATCCAACTTAAAAGCGATTATTTTGATGGGTCAAGGTCAAAGGTAAAGGTCACAGTAAGGTCACAAAAATCCAGAAAATTCCTATCTGTTAACATAAGGCCGATTTCTCACACAATTTTTGCTCTATAATTCAGTCAAAAATGATCGGATTTGGATTAAACTTGGTGGAATGTGAAGAATAGTGTTCCTCATTGTCCTGCCAAAAGTGGTCCGTGTCTGTTGATAACAACGGACATATGGTGATCCAGTGATGGAAATGGGGGTACACGCCGTGTACCTAGTTCTCAGTTTGCATTATTTTTCCCATTTATTAATCCTATCGTCACGGGTCAAAGGCCATTTCATCGCGTTTGTTGATTCGCATTCAAACCTTTTTGAACTACTATTTTATGAATTTATGTCAATAAGTTTGGTATCAAACTGTATATTATAATTCAACTTTTAGTATTATGATTTAGTCAATTTCTTAATCTAAAAGTAAATATTAAAAGAACACAACTAAATATTTATTTTTGTGTGCCATGTGGTATGCTGAATTCAGCATTGATTTAAATTATATTTTTGTGATGTCCAAATACAAGCCTAAAGTTTCTTATGAAATAGGAACTGAAATTACTGATATTGACAAGCTAGAATATAAAATATGAACCTTCTATCTTTTCTATTCGCTTTTTATACCCATCATCCCATTGCTCCTTCTATGTGCGTACCTTGTTCGTAAAACCAATTTTCTCTCCTGATATGCTCAGATTTTCGTCTTTTTTGAGGGCCGAATATGAGCAACACTGGTTGCAAAGGATGCGCTCTACTGACTGCCCCACTAGTTGCACCAGTCTCTAGATATAAGGATGCACTCCTTTCCGCAATGAAGGTTTCTTTCTGTGAGTATAAAACAAAATATTGGTGTTGAGTATCATATTATTATTATTTGTATCTACAGAAGAGTGTTTCAGGTATTTTAATAAGCCAATTAATTTACGAAATTTGAACTACTCTTACTAAACGCATACTTTTCTTTGCGTTTTTTCAGTAACGATTATTGTTAAGTTCCACGTTTAAATATGGTATAAATAAACATTTTCATTGAAAAAAGAGCAAAACTAGTTGATTCTTTTACATTTATCACTTATGCCTAAATGGATTTTCAGATCTTATGATTGATAAATACGTAAAGTACACGATTATTGTGGTAGTTAATATTTTTTTTTTTATTTTGATACATCTTTTGGTTATCAATAATCTTTGTGAAAATTATCGACAATCATTTACCATCTCTGTAAACGACTGAAAGTGGTTCATGATATAACTGTTCTGTGTTTTATCTACCTCTAACAGCCTCATGTTCACAACGAACGAGCTGATAATATTGTGGTCCAACAAAAGTTTGAAAAGTTTTCAGAAAATTTAAATGAAGCGATATATAATTACACAATATATGTTTCTTCTCTTTGTTATTCACCTGGTTGAAAAGCAGTGTAACATGTAGTTTGCAATTTGTAGCTCGAAAAGCTTACTAAACCAAGTAAGACAGTTTTGGAAATATGATGCTTATGGCCCTTTTTTCCTATTTTGTTTATTTTAAGCGCAAAGCTACACACAGTGAGCTGTCTGCGCTCTACCCAACGTGGGTATCGAAACCCAGTTTTTAGCGTTATACGTTTTAATGCTTACCGCTGAGCAAGCGGGGAGAAGACAATTTCAATTCACAACAACTTATAGTCCGAAACAGAGAGTTGGTACGATGCCATCAGCACATATTAGTTTACAATATACCAAGAAAGTAAAATTCTTAATTTAGTAAACACGACTATAGTTGTGATGCTATGCCTCTCACACAGAACAACTTTATATGTTATTTTTTTACTTACGTTTCCTTAACAAAGTAATATAAATGACGTTATTTTACATCTTATTTAGAGTTATTTGAATTGAATACTTATTTTACTCGAGAAATAACCACTTTTTGATTTTGTTGTCCAGGATACATTTGTTAATGTTTATATTTTGTTGTCCAGGATACATTTGTTAATGCTAATATTTTGTTGTCCAGCATACATTTGTTAATGTTTATATTGTGTTGTCCAGGATACATTTGTTAATGTTTATATTTTGTTGTCCAGGATACATTTGTTAATGTTTATATTTTGTTGTCCAGGATACATTTGTTAATGCTAATATTTTGTTGTTCAGGATACATTTAGTTAATGTTAATATTTGTTGTCCAGGATACATTTGTTAAAT
>NW_013665907.1:503825-510426 GCF_000517525.1 Limulus polyphemus
ATACTATTTAGTTAATGTAAATTTTTGTTCGTCAAGTATACTTATTTAGTTATAGTTATTTATTTTATGTACGAAGTATACTATTTAGTTAATGTTAATATTTTGTTGTCGAAGATACATTTGTTAATGTTAATATTTTGTTGTCGAAGATACATTTGTTAATGTTAATATTTTGTTGTCGAAGATACATTTGTTAATGTTAATATTTTGTTGTCGAAGATACATTTGTTAATGTTAATATATATGTATATTTCAGTAAGTAGTCGTCCATGTTCCATAACTCTCTTTTTTTTGTTCTCGATTATCTGGAAAAATTTAGTTAGGCCATTGCAATTATCTATGTTGGTTTTCGTCAAATAATTGAATTATGACGTAAAAAAAACTGAATACCAAATTGGTTAACAAAGTAATGTAACAAAATTTGTACTTTCAAATTGCAGCTGCAACAAAATTTGTTTTTTACTGTACACATACAAATATATATATGTAAATATAGGAAACTGTAGACGGTTATCCTAATATGTAAGATTTAAATTTCTCTTGTAAATATTTTTATCCATAAAACGCATTTTTAGCCTTTCTATCACAGTCTGTTGTTCTCAGTAAGGTAGCACTCAGCATGAATGTTGATACAACGTGTGCGAAGGTTTTCGTTAGCGTGTTAACAGGACGTAACTGTCGAAGCTTTTGTTACTCTGGAAGTTCCCGGTCTAAAGTTTCTATTAAACCTTTACACTGTTATGTCTTCTTGTTATGTTTGATCCGAACATGCTGTTACACCTCTCATTTCTATTAATGTTCCGACAACACTCTTGTACAGCGTGAAATAGGTTCGACTTCGAGAAGGCTTAGAACAAGCTTGTTTTCTAGATTATCCTCTTAACTAAGAGGCGGTCTGAGTGAACGTTCTAAGCAGTGAGACTACTATCCTACTGCTAATTGTAGGAGGATGACTGCAGGGAATGTGATAGATCTGAAACTGTACGCTAAGCTAATTTTATCTTTAACAAATAATTTTCAGCTTATTTGTAAAATAATACTAGTCTTAGCACACATTTTGATAAGAATGCATTTTGTGTTAATGCAAGACAGAATTAATTTTCATGAAACAATAAGCGTTCAAAATATTTAAGTTCCATGAAGATAAGGCGTGCTTAATAAGACTAAGATTTAAGAAATTGTTCGAAACATTATCAATCAAGCGAACAATAACTCACACAAAAACTCTATTTAAACTCATTTCCAGGATATCTGAAAGTATAATCTCTAATGATTTGGTATTATAACTGCTCTTTTCTGAAGGCACATTTCGATAATTCAACATTTTTCTACACATACATCTATATATAATGTGTGAGTTATCAATGAACTTTAACGTGAGTATGTTGGCTAAATCTCACTATTCGATTAGAGTAATCCAAGTAGCGACGAGTGCTGTTGACCTGGCTGCATTTTCTATAATCTATCAGTTCAAAATTAAAGAGAGCTAGCGCATACAGCCCATTGTTGTAGCTTTGCATGAATATTCTAAAATAAACGAACAATGAAATGGGTACATAAATGATGAATGTTATGCATATGATTATAATTATGATAAACTTTACTAGTGTTTTTTTTATCATAACATTTCAAGAGCTTGTATTATTTTTTTGATGTAATATGAAGCACAGTTTTCATAGATTATCTTTCCTGATTTAAGTGAAGCAATAGCTCACTGTTATACTGGTTCATAACGTTTTAGCTTTGTAAAGTTTTTATCTATATTATAAAGTCCTAACACTATAGGGATATTTAATTCCAATGACAAATCTTTGTCTATAAATTGCTATTATCTATATCCATTGATAGCACATATTTTTCTATTGTTATTTCATAACGCATAATAATACATTTTGTGTATATGTCGTTATTTTCTAATATATTATTTTATACTCTAAAATAGTTTTATAGGAAAAGAAAAAGATAGAAATACCACCCTCACTATCGCAACATTTTTCAAGAGAAAGCTCATTTTTCTTTAGGAGAAAAGACAAAATACTTAGGTAGCATACCAAGTAGGAATCTAATTAACTATACTTCAGATATAGTATTAAATGAAATTAAAAACAAAAACAATAATTACAAACATTTTACCAAAGATATATATAAGGTCTCATAAGGTCAACATATATACAACCATTATGGTCTTCTTATCTCAAACGACAAATAAACCTGCCCTTAGCAAGAATTAATTTTTCTTTTGTATTCCTATTTGTTGCAAAAAGCCGGAAGAACAATGACTAGTTAAGAAGTACGTAAAGAAACAATTTCTCCGGTTCACACCTCTCCAGTTAACACTTACAATATTTATGATACAATATATTCTACCTTCATGATGTTAGAAACACACGTAGGTTCAAGAAGTCTTGATAGAAATGAATAAAATCCCTATAATTCGAGCGCTTTCGAAACGTTCGGGTTATAGGGTTTTTTATTCATTTATATTTCACCTTTCTTTCTCCTTCTGGCATGATTATTATGAACAGCTGTGTAAAGAGAAACCTGTTTAGCAAATATATTCAAGATTAATATGGACTAAAATTATTACAATATGGAATTTTTAACTCAGTATAAGTACAGCTGGAAATTACAGTATATATAGAGCAGTTTTATAGGGCTAATTTTTCATATGCATAATACGTAAAAGTATATCCAACATATTCTATTGAATATTTTTTTTAAATTCCAAAGTACAAATAATTTGTTTGTTCCTTCCATAGCCTCTCTTTTAGGAAAACTGAACTACCAGGAAGCATTGATCGTGGAACCATTGATCTGAAGGTTGACGTCAGCGTTGGCGTCTATTGGTGGGAAAGTGGCAGGTGCTGTTTATCCCCTGCCTTGTCTGGCCGATTGCAGAAGACCACACGATATCCTACGTGAATGTTCTTTTATTTTTTCAGTTTCTTTTATACTAAAACAAGGCAACAACTTTACAAATATTCTTACCTCAGTCTGATTTTAAAATGTACATGTAATGATAAAATGGTAAATAACTTTTCTGCACCTGGCAAGAATACACAGTTCCTACAAGATAATTATATTTTCTATTTAAGTGACATAATTAAAGTTAAGAATGTCAAAACTTAACGACGTACACATCTCAAGCCTTCATACCAAGTAAAATTCTTCTTTTCTAGCAAAAAGTACTTTGAAGCAAATAAAACATATTTTGGATTCTAAGGTAAAAGGATCGCAATTCATCTAAAACTTATTTATTACTGTAGTTAATAAAAATATTCCTGATTCATTGGATTTATGTCGTTATAACAACATCTCAGGAACAATAAAACTTTTCTTTTCTAGAGTCATTCTGGTAATTTTCATTAAAACTATAAGTTTATTAGATTTGTTTCGGTATAACAATATCTATAAAACAGTTTTCCCCACAAGAATTATTCTCGTAATTTGCATAAGGAAAATTAATAAAATTACTCGGGTAAGGAAAACTATTCGTTATATATTTGTATACAGGTATGAATATATCAAACCAGGTGGATTAATGGACATTACAATAACTGTTCCTTAGATGTTATTATACCAGCATGAATCTACCTTGTAGTGCTAATGGAAATTACCAGAATGACTCGAACAAGGAAAAACTATCCTCTAGATATTGTTATTCTGCCATTAATCTAATAATCCAGGAATTGATAATGGATATTAACATGAAGTTTCGGAAAGGGAATAATTGTTCCTTAGATATTGTTATACCGACATGAATCTAGTTGACCTCGATCGTTAATTGATATCATCAGAATGACTCTAGTAGAGAAATATGTTCCTATGATATTGTTCTACCAGTATAAACCTATAAAACTGTTCGTTAGATATTGTTATGCTAACATAAATCTAGTGTCAATGGAAATTCCCAGAATGATTATAATAGGGAAAATATTTTATTGAATAATGTTATACCGAAATTAATTCAATAAACCAGGAATAATAATGGAAACTACCATAGTATCTCCTGCAGAGAGAAACTGTTCCTTAGATATTTTCATGTTATCATGAAACTAATAAACCTGAAGTGTTAATGAAAATTACCAACATTACTATATTAGGAAGACAGTTCCTTAGATACTGTTATACCGGTAAAGTTAATGGAAATTACCAGCATAGTTCTAGAAGATAAAACTGTTTCTTAGATTTCGTTATATCTAGTAAACCTAGAGAGTTAACAGAAATTATTAGGATGACTAGTACGGAAAAATTGTTCGTTCAATACTGTAATACAGAAATTAATCTAATAAGCCACAATTAATGCTAAAAATTACCAGAATGTCTCAGGTAAAAAACAACGACTGTTCCTTAGGTATTGTTATAACAGCATGAATCTACTTTACCTGAAGTTATAAAGACAAGAGTCTAGTAAACTTGGAATGTTAATGAAAATTACCTGAATGTCTCTTGTAGGGAAAACTATTTTTTAGATATTTTTATAAAGGTATGAATCCACTACACAATGAGAGTGAATGGATGTTACCAGAATGTCTCGGGTAGGGAACAACTGTTCCTTAAATACTGTTATACCAGCATCAATCGACTAAACTCGAAGTGTTAATGGAATTACCAGAATGATTATATTAGGAAAATACATTGTATGACAACTGAACATTTACCAACACTGTTCTTACACAAAGCTTTACAATAATCTTACTTCAGCCATTGCTTAAACTATATCCTGCAATCACAGAACTTTACTTTTCAAAACACCTTCTGCAAGCTACTATAATATTGTCTGGTTTATTTATGCAGACTTTACGGAATAGTTCAAATAACAATGAAACAAAAAGATTCCTTCAAAACATTGTTTGTTCAAGGTGATATCAAAAGGTAATGGATAGAATACCAAATTATCTAATAAAATAACAAGCGAGATAAATGTTCACAAAATACAGTAAAAGTTCATACCACACATGAAATGAGTTTTCAACACTTTAATGATAAGCTTTCATTCCTAACTTATGGCTTTAATCAAGTCTAGTCCACCAAGGAAATATTTGTAGAACGTAGCTACGAAAGTTTTAGCAAGTGAACTGTGAAATTAAAATAAGATTAAACAAGATATCTTCTTGAATCAGCCACTACAGTTGACTGGCATTTTTATGGATATGTTCAAGTCTATATTCCTTTTATTTTATAATGAGGCTTCTACAATTTGGACAACTCAGTACAGAAATTAAACAAATTCGAATTGATGATAAGTAACAACCTAATAATAAATTTTCAAAAGTATTTGAGAGACACCCTTAGATGACAAACAAACCACATACAAAATTACAAGTCAAAGAACCACTTGAGAAAGGTCGTAGAGAATATACAAAAAATTCACAAAAACCACAAATTTCTTAATTTCACTAAGTGACTGACATTGTTGAACGCTTTTAGCTGTGTAACAAACAGACTTGTCATAGTTATAAGTGCACCAAATAAAACAATACCACAGTGATCACGTACTAGTGCTAGATTAATTAGCTAATTAAATTAATTAAATAATATATCTATCCTTAGTATATGCACACAACCACAACTCACACTACATCACCAAAATGGCATTGCACAATATAGAGTGTGTGCCATCACATATACACCATAAATGCACACTCACATCGTGTACACACACCATAAATAAAGAGAATGCATACCACACACACTATTTTTGCACATACCATAATATTATGGTGCGTACCCACACTAATGATATGCATACAGGATATCAACATAAATGAATGAACAGTGCATAAGATCATGTCACCTAGTATTAAAAAAGTGCATGAACAAGTGGAAAAAAGATTTAAACAAAATTGAAAGTGCAGCGATGAATGTACCAAAGAGTGAGGAAACAAGGTAGGAACGAGGATGATGTGATAAAACTTCCTCTGTAGAACCTCACAAGGGGGGTGTCAAACATCTAGTACATTCCTACTTCATTTTTCTGTGTTCATGATATCATAAAATTTATGGGTACATAAAAAAGTGTGTCCATGATTCTTCAAGCTTTTTATAAACAGTAACGAATCCATGACGTCAATACACAGAAACCTCTTAGGATTATTTATATTTGCATTTTAATCCACCTATATAGCTAATGTACGAAATTATGTTACCTTCTCATGCAGCTGTCAAAGGAGAGACAAGCTGTAAAGAAAAAAAAACATGCAAGTTATGGATCCACACGAATGTCTGATTCTTCTGGTGTGTATAAACAGACTTTACAGTACATGTATTGCCTTCAATAATTCGATTCACAAAACCCTCTAATCATTGTACGATAAGCATAACTAAGTTTAGTCTACCTGGCTTATTGTATATAGGATAGAAAAAATTAAAGAAGTAGGCATGGAGTGGATATTGAACACGCTCCCTTGTGAGGTTGTACAGAGGAAGTTTTATTACGCCATACTCATTCCTACCTTCTTTCCTCACTTTTTGGTGCACCTATTTCTAAACTCTTAATTTTTTCCACTTTTGTAACATATGACATATATAAATAATCAAGCAACAACAAGGTGATGTTATTACATAACTACTTATGTAATATAAATGTGACAATTATATA
>NW_013665907.1:511426-524659 GCF_000517525.1 Limulus polyphemus
GACAAAATCTGACAATTCGAGAGAACCTTGAGTTCTAGGCATGTTGTAGCACAAGATAGTTAGTGTGCGGACCATTTTCATTTATATAGTGCTCTTTGAACACAAATTAGTTAGCATAAATCAGTTAAATGGCGAAAAATTAGGTGTCTATTTACTTGTGACCACTCAGTGTAGATAGAAAAGCAACAATGTTAAGTTCTTTATTTAAGTTCTGTAATACATATTCATGTATAAAATACATTTTAATACCAGTAGTAAACGAGCTTATAACACCACATTTGTGAAGTTTTATATAAACAGCCAAGAAACACAGATTTGAAATTTTATATAACTAGTAAAGTAACAAAAATGTGAATACCTGTTATAACTAGCCAAGTGACACAGATATGAAAATCGTATAGAACTAGGCAAGTAAACAGATATGAAGATCTTATTTAACCAGCCAAGTAACACAGAATTTAGGTTTTATGTAACTAGCCATGTAACACCAACGTTAAATCTTATATCACTATCCATGTAACATAACCTTGACGTTTATATAGAACGAGTCAAGTAACTCAAGCGTAACTTTTTATTCATCTAGAGAAGCAGCATAAAAGTTTTATATAACTAAGCAGATAATATAAACATCAAGTTTTATATAACTAGCCAAGTAACACAAGCGTGAGGATCTTATATAACTATCCACGTAACATAAACCTGACGCTTATATATAACTAGCCAAGTAACAAAGATGTGACGATATTATATAACTATCCAAGTAACACAGATTTCAAGTTTTATATAACTAGCCAAGTAACAGGTTTTAGGTTTTATATAATTAGCCATGTAACACCAACATGAAGTTTTATAGAGCTATATAAGTAACACAAACCTGATGTTTATATAGGACTAGCCATAAACCAACAAAGTGACGATTTTATATAACTAGCTAAGTAATACAAATTTAAAGTTTATATAAAAGTGGCACGTAATATAAATGTGAAGTTCTTATGCAACTGATTAATTAACAAAAGTGGGAAGCGTTTATACATCCATGTAACATAAATATGAAGTTTGAATATAATGGGTCAAGCAAAACAAACCTGAAGTTTTATAACTAGTCTGTAGGCTAAATATGAAACTTTATATAACTATTCAAAAATAAAAATGCAAAGTTTTGATATAATTAACTAAGCAATATAACTGTTCACTTTATATATACCAACACAAAGTTCCTATACTTCAAGATTTTATACTTCAATACAACTGTTCACTTTATATATACCAACACAAAGTTCCTATACTTCAAGATTTTATACTTCAATACAACTGTTCACTTTATATATACCAACACAAAGTTCCTATACTTCAAGATTTTATACTTCAATACAACTGTTCACTTTATATATACCAACACAAAGTTCCTATACTTCAAGATTTTATACTTCAATACAACTGTTCACTTTATATATACCAACACAAAGTTCCTATACTTCAAGATTTTATCTAATGAATATCATAAAATACACTCTATGCCATAAAAGAAACAATACTTCGTCTTATACACCAAAGTGCTAACTTTCAAATGGATTTACTTGGTATTAATACAAACCTGAACGAACACTGTTTCATGTGTCTGATGCAATGAAGTTCACTTGTTTTACAGGACAGTACGCTGGCTGGAGAAGCTGTTAGGCGGAGTATTGGGCAAAAGCAATATTTAAAACAATAAACGTTTTTTTTAGTTTGACAATAAAAGGTTATTCCTTCCTATTTGAAATGCACAGTCAAGGATCAAGCTGTCCCTTATCAGTCATTATCAGTTAGTTTGATTATCAAAATAACATATACTTATTAACTTACACCCGCTAGTATGAGAACAAATATAAATTTTGTGGTAGTTGCTTCAATTGCTATATTTTGTTTTGCTCAAATTTGTTTCACGTATTCTATAATTTTGTCGAAAATCGTGCTTCGTCAACATTCTATGTTTTATTTAGTTTAAGTGCTACGATAACAAATAAATACTACATAGGTGTTACAACTTTAAACACATTGAGAAAGTGATGTTGAAAAGGTTGCTAAGAAGCGTCATTAATGGCAAAGTGTACATAATAAGAATGGCGTGGTGCTCTTATATGCATAGGCAGGGCGTGGCGAAAAGGTTAGCGTTTTCGTGCTGTAAATCTGAGGGTTCTAATTCCGCAGCCCGTTATCGGAGAAATGCGTTCTACACTTTCAGGTCATAGGTGTGCTATAAGAGTGAGAGCAAATCCCACTATTCGGTCACACAGTAATAGCCTTGGTGGTGGGTGCTGTTGACTAGCTACTTTTATTTGTAGCCTTTTCTGTAGCTTTGCGCGAAAATTCGGACACAATAAAGCCTAGTTAGGTAATACTCATCAACCTGTATTATGCCCTTTTATGAACTCTATATAATGATATTCTTGTTAAGAAAATGTGCAATGGGGAAGTGATAAAGAAACGTTTCCTCTAGATTATTCCAAAATATTCCAATTATCTTTAATTAAACCATTTTAAAGCTAATATCCTTATGTTGTAACAATTTTCGTTTGTAGTAACACTAACTGGGTGTTAATGACGGATTATTCTTTGTTATTTCAAAGATTAATAACTGCGACAAGATAAATATTTCCTGTATCATTCATAAATCATATTATAATAATATAACAAAATGGGTCCTATATACAAAAAAATAATAATTTAATAGTCATCAATGTTGATAGAATTGCTTAAATGATCCAATGTTTTGTCTCAATAAATTTAATATTGGCATGTTATAATGAGCTGCACAGTTTTTTCTTACTTAGTGATTTGAAGGTTTGGTAGTGTTATACGAGTATAGGTCGATAATAAGAGCTATAGATATAGAAGTACATAGCTTACCGTACGGTATCTACTTAGCTGTCTACAGAATATCACGGTCATTTAGATGAAGTTTCAAACTAACAAGAGAAAAAAGCAAACTCCCTTGTCAGATCTTCGTTAGTTCATCTGACATACACACGAGGTCGATAACAGCGTAAGTGAAGCAATATCAAATAATGTTGTGACTAAAAGTTTTGTGATCAAGAACAGCGTATGATACATTGGATGATACTTCAAGCAACAAATAGGGTAAGAACATTAAATGGTTGACTCAACAACATGTTAAAAGTAGAGATTAGAAATTGAAGGTCGCTATGCACCAGTTGATACCAATGAATCGAAACACTGTGATTAGATAGACAAACGTAAAAGTGGCTCTCATTACGAAAATTGCATGATTATGAAATAACGTTTATTGTTTGTTATCAGCAATTAGATAAATGTGTCCAAACGAATCTTATTTAGGCATGTACAAGAATTTAGTGTTTTAAGCATATATCTGAGTGATCTACTGTTACTTGTTTGAAACCAAATATACAAAATATAACTGAACATTTTGTTTTTTTTTTCTTCAAAATATTGAAGTAAAGAAAAAAGACATAACATTGGAGATACATTGAAAGTTTTATCGCCATATACATGCAAACTTAGTGTTGAAAGTTATTATCCAGATCATATTAACACAACAAAATCTAAAAAGTTTAAACCAGTGTCCTTTTTTATTGTCTCTTCTCTACATTTATTAGTGAAGAAAGAAATTACTTGTCTTGTTTCTCTCACCTACGCAATGACTTTTGGTAAACCAAGTCCAAAATACTTATTATTTTGTCAATAAATAACAAAGAAACGAAACAGGCACTGTTCGTATAACTGTAGTGAAAATTTGATAAAATATTATAAAATTTGATTATACACGGCACAGAATTGCAATTACAAAAATAAAAAAGGAGTTTCAGAAATTTCATATTTTTACAGGAATTTTTATAGTTACTATTAATTTTTATAAGCAGCGACTTTTAATAATTCAAACCAAAAGTTCTGGTTTTTCAGAATACAAGTAACTTATAGCTGTCTGTCATGTTATAAACATTTAAAAAAATATAGTTTATAAACATAAGTTTAAAAAATATAGTCCCCCAGTGGGACAGCGGTAAGTCTTCGGATTTACAACGCTACAATCAGTGGTTTAATTCCCGCCTGTGGACACAGCAGATGTGGCTTTGTTATAAAAAAAAAACTCTCACACAAACAATTCTCATCAGTTTTAGGCTAATAATAATGAAGGATTGCCAAATACTTTCATTGTCCCCCAGTAGCATAGCGGTATGTCTGCGGACTTACAACGCTAGAAACCGGGTTTCGATACCTGTGGTGGGCAGAGCACAGATATTCCATTGTGTAGTTTTGTGCTTAACTTCAAACAAAACAAAAAAATTAGTTTATAAACATAAGCTAACCAGTAGATTTATAAAAAGTTCTGTTAGAAAGGATTCTAAGCCTTTGAAACATAGATCCTAATACTGTATTAGATACCAAATCTTAACTTGTATGAACAGTATCACAAGTAGTACGAACTGAAGTTTATGAACAAATGTTAGGGAATCGGGTACAATACATTTCATTACTTTTTTCTAAAATGTATACGTTTGGGTATTGTTATGAGATCCATAAGCTAGAAACTGTCTGACATGACGGTATATCTTACTGAGATATAAAAATTTTAGAAATCAACTTTTGTTTATAGTTAAAAAAGAAAAATTAACTTAGTAAAATTACTTTCTAGTCAAACTGATGAAATCCTACTAGTTATCTTAGTTACAAAACTGTAAAAAAAGCCGTATTTTGTTCATACTAGAAATTTGGGAAACATCAAAAAACGTGTTTTAAAATGTGTTAAATGTTAATATGCAATAAGTTGGAATAATAAAATTGTGGAAAATGTTTGAAAGTATTTTGAAATGTTCGTATACATTTTCAAGCTTCGTAAACTACCAGAATAGTATGTCATAGAACTTAACTCTGAATTATTTAACATCAAAACATTTTTGCATATGGAAATAAGCCTTCCTTGAGGTAATATAGGCATCAGTCGGACGATTTATATTTATGTAAAGAGAAAAGTAAGTAGTTTTATTATTATCAGTAAGCCTTCTTACATAAAATATATTCAAAAGGCTTAACTATTCATTTTACTACAAATAAAAGTATTATTATTTTTCCGTTTCAGTGATTTTCAAGCAACTGTTTGTAAAAATGTTTCCAGAAGCTTCTAAGATTGGATACATGCTCTGCACTCCAGGTAACATTGTTTACATGAGCTAATCATCTGTTATGATACTATTTTCATCCTTCCAACTCGGTTTTAATTTTACGTAAGTAGGTTGTATTTCAACGTTAATCTGTTCTAAAATTTCTTAGTTTGAGATTTCCAAACTCAATCCATAGACGCACACAGTAGCACAGTTTACTCACTGTCTCAATTTTATCAAAATTAAGCTTCTCTGCTATTTAATTCAGGTTTGTAGGAAATGTTTCCAAAGTCCTCAGAGACCGTCAATCCTGAGATCAAAAAATAATTGTAATTTGTTCAATGGTAAATGCGTCGTGTATTCAAAGAAGTATATTCAATAGAGAGTAAGAGTTGGCGACCCTTTAGCCATAATCAATTTATTTAAACAGATGTGGCGATATACTAATTGATATTTTATTTTTTCTAAATAAATTACTACTTTTTAATGATTTGAAGAAGTAAGACTTAAGCTTATTGTTTTGTTACTATGTTAAACTTACAGCAAAACTGGAGTTTGCATTTTCCACTTTATGTATGTATGTCAGCTAACAATCTAAAAAATAACCTACATGGTAGACCCAATGCTTCTTTTTATCAATTAGCTATTCAAGTATCATCTTCTCAGAAGTTGATCGTGGTTTATAATCCTGTGCTTTTCTGCGCGTTCCTTCCTTTGTTGTGTTCAGAGGTGTCGTGCTATTGCACGTGGGATGCCGCTGTAGAAATAGGTGATTGGCGTTGTCAGTCTCCTAAAACGTTCACTCTTGTGAGCCTCTGTCTACACTTCATTCCATTCCGGCAGTTTACTCGGTCAGGGTGTATGAACGCTGCTCAATGTACGGGATTTCCTGTACTTTTCATATTAATGTTTTCTTCGATGGCACAATCCCAAAGTCCAGAGCTGTTCCTAAATAGCGATATTCACATAATATTTTTTCTTTCGGTGTGAAATTCTCCAAAACAATCATAACTTAAGCTTATTTTTCAAATGGTGAATACCATAAACTTGAATTTGAGTGGAGCAAAGCAGAAACCCATTTGTACAGCTAGATTAGATTTCTTTGATGAGAAGAGCATATAATACTGAAGTTAGCCCTATTTCGCCAAATATAAACATCAGCAGTAAAATCACCCTGTCTTAAGAAGTATTCCAAACAATGTTAAATTAAGTGGAGCTTAAACGACTTGGGTGTATTTAGTTTAACAAATAATGTTATTCAAACAGCGTAAAATAAATCCTTGGAGAGCAATATAATATAATATCATTTTGTGAGAAAGGCCGCGTTCTGTTTAATGTAAAAAGTGGTTTCAAGGTCTAAGAAAATGACTAGAACAAGATCTTATTAGCATCAGCAATAGAGACATATTCCTGAGGCTTACAAACATATAATTTATGAAATTCATTCAGACAAGAAAAAAGACAACTCAGGTCATGCACTGTAGTATTATTAGGGGTAGATGCCAATTCTCGAAGTGTTTAGAGACCTTGGACACAACCACTCTCAACCTCTTCAACAAAACTCTAAATGTCCATAGTAATACTAATAGGGGCAACATCTTAGCAGCAAACAAATAACTTTTCTTTTTAGTTTCAAGAATGTTATTAATAATTGCAAAGTATGAATAGTTTTTAGCTGAATAAGAATATGATTGGTGATTTAGCAATCATCAAATAATTTACCTGTTACACCTACTATTATATAGCTGAACATTTGAGTATATTAATAAATTATAATCGATCTTGGATTTATAGAACTACATGGTTTCATGTTATACTATAAGTTTCGGTTCTGTGATCAGAACATATACAGTGGGGAAAATTTTTATTGTATCCACCCTCTTCTTAGGAATCATCATCTGTTTTGAAGCTCTAATGCATATTGGTGCAAACGTGCTTCATGGACGATGCAGTACTGTCTAATTATTACATAGGCAGATTTATACGCTGTCTTGGTATTGCATAAGTGGTTTTTTGGCTATAAATAGATATTCTTACTGGGAGTCCATTTAGAAACCTATCTCCTATAATGTGCGTGTGATGTTATCATGGCCCACAGATCTAAAAAGAGCATAGCGGGAAACTTTAGGGGTCACTGTTACTGGATACACTGTCTAGTCTCGCCTGTGTTCAGCCGGTCTTGAACAAGATGGTCAAGAAAGAAACCCCTGTTCACCAACAAGATGAGGCTCGACTAAGCCAAAGAGAAAAGTGATATTTTCAGGCGAAACAAAGTTAAACCTGCATGGGTGTGATGGGAAGCACATTGTAAGACGTCGATGTGGAGAATAGTTTCATCCAGCATGCTTGAATGCAACTATGAAGTATCCACAGAATCAGATGATATAGGGATGTATCTTTGGACAGGGTGTGGGACGCCTGCATTTTATGAAAAGCACTGTCAATACCGACAAATACATCGATATTATCGAGTCCCGGTTAAAGTCAACAATTCGGGGTCACTTTTGTGGAGTTAACCAGTTCACATTCCAGGATGGCTCTGCACCATGCCACAGGTCTCAGTCCTAACATAAAATGCTGGAAGTGAAAAAGAAGAAACTGAAAAGCCCCTTAGGACTGCAAGAAGCCCTCATCCACGTTTGACATCATGAATTCACCACCCCTTCCTACATTCAGTCATTCGTGCGCTCTATGCCACGCCGATATCAAACAGTTATCAAGGCCAGAGGGAGCACAACCAAATAATAAAAGAAGAAAAAAGACTCTGTGACCACTTTTTGTAGCGTTATCTTTAAATCTAGGTTTCTTATTCAGAGAAAATTTTCGTATTTGCCAAGTATTTGTTGATCATCTGCTATAATACGTTTGTTACGGCTGTTGTTTTGTTTTAATAAAGATGCATATATGTGTTTGGATGACTGAATTATTAGTCTACTTACACCACACAATGTCCATAACCGTTTTACACTAGTTTTGATACTTCCACAACGCACAATCTCGTAACAAATTACAGGAACAAGAGAAGTGCGAAAACATTGGGTGATGTAATAATTTTTTCCACCACTGTATATATATATATTCATTTATTTGTAGACATTTCATCATTGAGAGAAACAAGTTGCAGCAAAAACTCATATTCTGTGGTTACATTATATTTTTTTTTACACTCGCTTACCAATTCACCCTTGCGGTTAACTACTTTTCTGATATTATATTTGATAATGAAACAATTTGGCTTCTATTTCTTCCACCACTAAACATTTCTGTGGTACTCGATGATAAGTTAAACTACTTGATTAAGTGAATAATCCATAAACATTAAGTATATTTTGCAGCTTGTCAATATATTTTGAAGAATTCATTATTCCAATATTTTCACCTTTAGTATCATGAATCGAGTAAGTTCAACTAATAAACATGGGTTGATAACCTCTTATACAGATAATTATTAATTCATCTGGAATCCAATGATGTTTTCTTTGTTAAACAATTTGTCGTTATTGATGAAACAACAGTATTGAATTTTTCATTGATAATTATAACTAATAAATAAATATTCATTACGTGAAGTAAACTCCCTATATTTAGTATTTTATTCCATTTAGAAAATATACATTTTTCTGAGATATAAATTTGCGTGAATAACAAAGTCGTACCATGTCCAACTAAAAACTGAGGTTTCGAGCAATGTAAGCCCAGTTAGGTTGATGATAAAAACTGTCATCCAGTGGAGTTTTGACGTGACGTAAGTATGAAAAACTAGAGAGCAACGGTGTTGGTATATTTAAAAACCACACCAAACTGTCATGTGTCACACCTGAAACTATCCCAAACTTCGTTGGGTATAGCAATCTGTTTTATCGGCCTGTCTGAGCTGTTAAGATATTGCAGTTCCCAGCAGGTCAAGACATTCGCTTGTTACGTCTTAACTTACATCCTTTCTCATGAGGTCGAGAAACCCACTTGAAGTAAAGATTTATATCTTTTCTAATTAAAATCCACCCTATAGAAAAATAAAGTTTCTATAGCTTAATAGCCTCAAATTATTACATTTTTCTGTTTACTTTCAAAATAATGATATGTTCTGAATCACCTGAACATTTGTAAGCTTTATGAACATAATAATACTACCGACAAAATTCTACTTACACAATTTTAAATATAAAACGAATACAACATTTACCGAAACTTTTATAGAATTTATAAAATCATTATATGATAATGTATGACCATATAATTCCAATAGTTTTTCACAGTCACTTTAATGGCGATATATCTGGTAGAAATTATAAACCTCGTGTATAAGATCGGTATCATCTGCTACATGTGGTATACAGTGTGTGTAAATGTAAGACAGGAGTCTCTAGCGTAGGTAACTGATAGTTCAGTTAGATAGCGTCAAATGTATTCTCTATAAATTAATATTTATGATTAAATCCAGTGTATAAGATTTAAAATGTAATAAGTTAACACAGTATATTCGAATAAAGTTAATAAAACGTTTTTTACTTGCACAATAATTTATTTGTAAAGTTTAAAAAATATAAATTAAAAGAAACTTGAAAAACTCTATATGTTTCGGTGGAAATAATTCCACCATCTTCAGGAGAATAAATCACGAAGTACACATGAAGTTTCTTATAAACCTAATGTACGTGTATAATTAGCATGTTTTTAGAATGGCGCAATTTACAACATGTATATCTAGTATATAAAATCACTTAAGTTTGATACTGAAATCAATTTAGGTAGTTATATAAACTCAACATGGATAAAGTCTATATAACGTCAGCATCTTGTACATAACACCACTTAAAGGTAGTACTAACATCACTTCAGTTCGTTATATAGAATCAACATGGATAAAGTAAAAACATGCTAATTATACACATACATTAGGTTTATGAGAAACTTCATGTGTACCTCGTGATTTATTCTTCTGAACTTAAGTTCAGAAGATGGTGGAATCATTTCTACCGAAACATGTAGAGTTTTTCAAGTTTCTTTTAACTTATATTTTTTAAACTTTACAAATAAATTATTGTGCAAGTAAAAAAATCGATGTCTTGTTTAATTAACTTTATTTAATTTGTTTGCATAAAAACTGTCTATCTTACGTGTTGACAATATATTTGTTTATAATAACCAGATCCAGATGTAAAAGTATTTTGAATATAACAGTTCAACTCATCTTGTGCGTTTGACTATTCACTCTCTGGTATATGTTCCGGCTCAATTTTGACATGCTAGACCAACTTATTTAACGTTTAATATTACTGACTCTTATGTCAGTTCAGTTTATGCAAGATATCAAACAAGAGTAAAAAGTATTGGTAAAAGTATTCAGTTCATCAGTAAAATATTTAGTACGCGTACGACCATTTGATTTTTCTTTTTGACGCCTTTTCACAATTCTATATATTTCAGCATTTTCGCGCAAAAATACACAAAGACCATTCCTCAAATAGCCGTGCCTAATTTTAAACTAATAGTCTAGAAAAAAGACAGCTAGTTAAAAACATGCGTCATTAATTTTTTGATTGCTTTTGATGACGATAAAGTAGAATTTGACCGGCACCCTTAAAACATGTCGAGTTCTTGTGGCAACGGGCAGCAAGCTACGAACCTTTGATTCATAGTCCGAGCGCACTAATCACTAGGCCACGCTCGACCCCTTTTCTGACGCATTAAATCTAATGCAATCATTTGGACAAGGATAGCGTATAGTATAAAATATTTTTTTTCTAAACTGTAACATTTCTAGAAAAGTTTGCTATATCAAAATATGCGGTGAAAAGGTTAGCCGTATAAACATTCTTGACTGCTATATATATAATTTATATGCATATATAAATTGTACATAGACGATTATCTATTTATCTCAAAATATATACAGTTGGTACAATGTATAAAACCATTTAAATCTGATAATAATATCAAATCAGGTACTTCTACAGAATCAACATATATGATTGGAATAATGTCAGTATCTAGTATCGAAGACCATTTAAACTTGGTACTTAGATCAACTCAGGTAGCTATATAGAATCAACATATATATGGCTTGAATAACGTCAACATCTAGTATATCAAATCACTTCAGCTTGATACTGAAATCAATTTAGGTAGTTATATAGACTCAACATGGATAAAGTCTATATAACGTCAACATCTTGTACATAACACCACTTAAAGGTAGTACTAACATCATTTCAGTTCGTTATATAGACTCAACATGGATAAAGTCTATATAACGTCAGTAGCTTGTACATAATACCACTTAAAGGTAGTACTAACATCATTTCAGTTCGTTATATAGACTCAACATGGATAAAGTCTATATAACGTCAGTAGCTTGTACATAATACCACTTAAAGGTAGTATTAACATCACTTCAGTTCGTTATATAAAATCAACATAGACATAGTCGGAATAACGTAAGTGGATAGTGCATAAAACCATTTAAACTTGGCACTTAAGATCAGTCCATATAATTATATAGAATTAACATAGATATTAAAAGTACTACTAACATCATTTCAGTTTGTTATGTAGACTCAACAAAGATAAAGTCTATATAATGTCAGTGGCTTGTACATAACACCACTTAAAGGTAGTGCTAACATCATTTCAATTTGTTATATAGACTCAAAATGGATAAAGTCTATATAACGTCAGTAGCTTGTACATAACACCACTTAAAGGTAGTATTAACATCATTTCAGTTTGTCCTTTATATGGATTCAGGTACTTTTATACAATCAACACAGACACAGTCGGCTTAACTTTAGTGTCTTGTACATAAAACTACTTAAGCCTGATACTAATATCAATTCAGGTAGTTAGATATATATAATTAATATACATAAAATCGATATAACATCAGTGTCTAGTATATTTAAGACTTCTTAAGCTTGCTACTAAGATCATTTCAGGTATTCATATAGAATCAACATAGATACAATCGGTATAACGTCAGTGTCTAATGCATCAAGTAACTTAAGCCTGAAAATATTAAAGTATATGGTTGGAATGGCGTACATAAACCATATAAGTCGGATACTTAATATTAATTCAGTTAGGTATATAGAATCACCATAGGTATAGTTGATAAAGCATCAGTGCCTAATACATAAGATACTTAGAACGATTGAAGCACGTATATAAATTCAACATAGATACATTCGGTATAATGTCAGTGTCTAATACATACGACCACTTAAGCCTGATACCAAGATCAATTCAGATACCTCTACAGTATCAACACAGACATAGTCGTTATAAAGTCAGTTTGTAGCACAAAAGCCCACGTAAGCCTGGTACAAAAAATCATTTCGTGTAGTTATGTAGAATGAACTTAGATTTTATCTGTATAACGGCAATGTATTTTACTTAAGGGTGGTACTAAGATACTTACATAGAATCAACTTAGTTATAGTCGGTATAATGTCTTGCACCTAAGATAACTTTCGATGGTTTTAAGGAATCAACATAGATACAGTCGGCAGAACGTCAGTGTCTAGTATATAAAACCAGTTTCCTAATAAATAAGTTCCTAGTAAACCTGATAATCAGAGCAGTTCTGGTAGTTATATAGAATCAGCAATGATACAGTTGGTAAGCGTCGGTGTCTAGTATATAAAATCAGTTTCCTAATAAATAAGTTCCTAGTAAACCTGATAATTAGAGCAGTTCTGGTAGTTATATAGAATCAGCAATGATACAGTTGGTAAGCGTCGGTGTCTAGTACATAAGATCATTTCAGCCTGATACTAAAACAGTTCAGGCACTTCTATTGAAACAACATCGATACAAACAGTATAAGGTCAGTGTCTTGAGCACAAAATCACTTAAGCCTTATGCTAAGATCAATCTAAGTAGTTAAATTGAATCAACTTATATATAATTGGTACAATGTCAGTTCGTACTACACGAAATAATTTAAATTAGGCACCTTTGATCAGTTCAGGTATGTATATAGAATTAACACTGATATAGTGGATATAATATCAGTGTCTAATACGTAAAAGGATGTGAGCATTCAGGTGTGACATTTAAATCAGGCGCGTTTTTTTCCCCACGTGCAACTTGCTCCCTTCTTCAAGTCCAATAT
>NW_013665907.1:525659-535108 GCF_000517525.1 Limulus polyphemus
TTTATAACTTGTTATTTTGATCGTTCATAATTAGCCACTCTAAGATTTCTTAAACTTATCTGATAGCATTATTATTATAACATTTAAAGATTCGGGCGAATTCATATTCATTTGCTATACAAAAATAGTGCATACTTATGGGTTGTCTTTAACACAAGTATGCAGACGCACTTGATTTGTATCGTGCATGGAGATAACATTCAAAGTAAGGATTTCAACTTAATAAGTCCTCTATTTTAAGTTTTAGTTTAGTTTGGTGACTATGTATAGTAAGTCAACCGTTTTATTACTGATGTCCTGTTTTAAAATATTTATGTAAACTATTATATCTTTTTATTTCTACTATTAAGAATGAAACCTTACCTTAATAGAACAGGCGCTTAATTTAAATGGTGAATGATGTTACATAATATGTAATAGTACTGTTGTAATATAAATATAGCTCATTTCTCACTGTAATATTCTGTAAACATTTTAAACCAATGAATTTATAGAAACGTTGTTTGTCATATGACAGTGGCTTGAGTTATAAATTAACTACATGATTTAGTTTTAATTTGTAGGTGTTAACAAACATCAATTGATAGTTTGTATGTTTGCATAATGTGATGTAAAGCATTTTATACAAAGTTTTATTTTTTACTATTTTCTTGTTACAGCATGTTTCATTCTATGACCAACTAGCTGCTTTTACCAAGAGCTCCAAATTGAACTTGCTCTAAAGAACCAGTTTAGAAATAATGACACAAGAAGAATTTCTGTGCAACTACATATATTTTACTACATCGAGTTTATACGTCCAGAAACGTACATAGTAAAACAACAAGTTTTTATAGAACTATACATGGTTCCCTTTCTATCTATGTTAAATTGTAACTGCGAAGACGTTTAACATCCTTAAAATTATCAACAACAAATCAGCACCTTGAGAAATATACATATGTAATATTATAGTCCTCATGAACTGTAACTTTCTATTATTTTCTGTTTCTGTTATAATAAGCGTTAAATAAATATTTATATGTGAATGACATTAAATAACAGGTGATCAAAGTATGAACAGACTAAAAATCAAATCAAATTACATGAATGGTGAATAGATGAATTACACGGGCAGAAAGCATGTAATAGTTTTGGAAGTGATAAGAGAAAAATATGTCACCCTTTTTGTACTGAAACCCATGCCTACATGATGAATCTAAAAGTTCTAATGTTAATATATTTTTCTTACACTCATAAATTAAGTATTTGACGCATTTTCCGAAAATAAACCGAAGACATAGAAATACATATCTAAAAACTTACGTCTACAGACACATCTTCTATATTCAGCATTATATTCAGTGGTAGAATTTATTCTACTATAATCAAGGCAATCTGTATGTGAGATGTACGCTGTAACAGTGGCCATGCGCCTATATATATTTATAATAGTTTGTTTCAGGAAAAGCAACTATCAGTGTGGAACGTTGAGTTTTAGCAAATATCAACATGCTTACGAAATGAATCCTAAAGTTCACATCTTTAGCTGCATAACATCAAGTTGGTTTAAATATACAGTTCACACAATAGCATTTTAGCGGCACTCACAATATCCAAAGCTATCACTACCCGAAGAATGATGCGAAATGAGAATGTTTGTATCAGTGACTTGTATCTACTGTATACTAATTTATGCTTCACATAATGACAATGATATTACAATTTCCGGTAAAACTGTTTGAAATACGCTTTTGTGCTGTTTATTCTAATACCACCGACTTAACTGCTATTCAGATTTACATATAGATACAAACCGAAGATAAATAGAAACGCACGCCAAATTAGGGATAAAACTGTTTTTTTTTCTTTTCTTTTTAAAACAAATCAGTTTTTCAGTGGTGGTATTTTAATAAATATGTTTAAACAACAGTACAAAAAGATATATTTCGAAACATTACTGAAAAAAGAATGCAAGGATTAATCTACAATAGATTAGTGTTTGTTTTTTGCTTTTGTTTTAGACTTTAAAAGCTAGAAAAATTACATTTATATCTACGAATGTTTTATAGGTGTTTATACACAAATTTTATACATGGATGATAATATATTCTTAGCCTAATAATATTATTGCATTTGAAGGTGAATCCTGTTTTTCAATGTGGTTTCACTCTACTTCATCTTCTGAACTGGTAATAATTCTTTCCATATCTGCCGATCGATAACCTCGACTACGGACGTGTTTCTTGGTCACCGTCCTCTGGCCACCTTCCCCTGATTGTACAAAGCTAGCTTGGCGAAAAGGGTTAGTACTGGAGAGGCCTGAGGTCTCCATGAATTCTGTCTGCTGCTGAACTTGATCATGAGAAACATGATTCGTCATATTGATCCCTAAGTCGGTAGGCTTTGAGCTATTTACTCCATCTTGAAGCATGTACGTCTGATACTGTTTTGGTGGTGGGTCTGACATCAGAATGTTCGCCTCATTCTCGAAAGGTTTATAATCATAAACATAGCGAAGAGCAGCCAATAGTGGGGCATATAACAAATTCGAAAGTGCAATAAAGATATTCAGTGCAAGAAAACCAATGTTCTGAACAATACTACCTGCAATTATAGGGCCAATAGCATAGGCTAAAGAATACGATATGTCTGCAATAGCATAAATTGATCCATAGACAGAAACGTATCGTAAGTCAACCAAATAACCTAACGTAGGGAGAAGAGAAGTATCTACCATGGCTATGCCAAAGCAAATTCCTGATATTGGAATTATTAAAATCCAAAATGACGAAGCAAATGGAACTATGAGGCTACATAGTCCTTCAAGAGCAAGTCCGAGTGCTGCCAATAACCATTGGTAACGAGGATAAAATTTAGACAACCGTACTGTAAAGTACACGCCTATGACGTGCGGAAAGAAAGCAGGAAGCCAAATCAATCCCATCTGCCACTCCTCCACATTCATGTTATCTTCCATCCATATGGATATAGTCGGTTCCAGAAAAGCTAACGATACGTTAGACATCATGAGCGCTCCTGATGCAATTGCTATGTAAGGATCAATGAAAAGTCTCCAGATTGGAGTACCTTTAGGTCGTTCGGCACCATCACTTTTCATTGCTTGTTTTACAGGTCTCATTACAAACAGCAAAAGTATTCCATCCACTAGACAGACAAGCGACAATACAATAAAAGGTACTTCCTTCCCAGCAAATTCATACAGTAACCCACCAAACGGAGGAGCAACTAAACAACCAAACGAAATGAATGCCAAAGCAATTCCTAGAGCTTTGCTTCGTTCTGATTCTTCGGTAAAGCGATCAGCTATCATAGCCAGTCCACCAGTGTCTGCAAATGCAGATCCTACTCCCTGTAAACTCCTAGCAAAAAAAAGTATGCCATAACTCTGGCCACAAGCAAAAACGGCAGTAGAAAAAAACATTATTGTCAAACCTATCATCATAGGAATGTCATAGCCAATTCGATCTATCAAAGCTCCAGAAAAAGGATTGATGAATAATTGTATTATTGCTTTAGATGCAAAAAGGATGCCAACAGCGGAGTCTTCGCCCTCATATACCGTCTTCCATCCACTAAAGTGCCGAATTGTAACATTGGTTAAGGTGCCGTTACTTGTAACGTTCCTGTACTCAGTGCTGTACGTTCCACCTTCTCGGTGAGTATCCCAAGCTCCGATTTGACGTAAATAGTCAGGGATGATGGGAACTATAACCATGTATAACATATTATCCAACAGAAGGGCCACACAAACAATGACCAGAATTAATCTTCGTTGAATTTTGGGTTCTTCTAATTTGTCGTTGATTTTCTTCCATATCTGGGAAGTGTCCTGGTTGATAATTGGAATTACAGTCATTTTGCTAACGTCTCCTGTCTTAGTAGTTGAAATTCAGTTGGTGGTAATATTTTCTCATTATATCAGTCTAAGATAGCATAACACAGTTGTAAATGAGCATAGGATGGAGAGGTAAGTCATGCACTAATGTATGCAACGCGCTGTCCTCTGGATTCCGCAATTATTTGATTATATTGGTTAGACAGGCCTGTTCTTCTGCACCTTTCTCCCCTTCTTCTCGTCTGTAATCTGCCGCCTCAGATGTATAGCCCTTCAGACAAAAAAAAAGAAAGATATTTTATACTGCCCGTTAGGTTACAATGTCTAAAAATATTACAAAAAAAGAAAATTAAGAAAGAAGCGGCAGAAACTACAGAAGAGAAAAAGAGGAAGGTAAGATTGATAAGATTTCGATCTGCTCTAAGTTAGTATACATGACACACGAATAATATACCTAGAAATTAAACATATAGGAGAGTAAACTGATGTATGTATATTTCAAATAAATATACTTTCTTAATGTTTAACTCACAAATACTTTTCCTTAATTAAGAGTTTAATTAATGTATTTTAATATTCAATTCATAAAAGGAACCAAGAAAAATTCATGCAAACACCACAGTTTCAAAAACATAACCGTTCAAAAATATAAATAGATTTACACCTATAGTTTTGTAAGTATTATAAACACTACCAAACATTTTGAAAAACCAGAAATCTACTTATCCTTATGAAAAAAAAATGGCATGCGTCAAAATAACAAACAGTCCATATCCAGAGAGCTTATCATTTCCAAATGCACAATATATATATATATCATTACAATGAGAACATAAATTTTGAAGTTCTAAGAACACAATTCATACTACGTTAGTAATTTTTTGTGGTCTAAAAAAAACAAAAATTTCCGACATAAACACGAAAATACCATTATACAACATTACATACAACCATTATAACAAACTTTTATAATATTGTCCAGTTTCAACAACGCTTCATATAAACTATAATTTTATAGATGTATGTTAACACTTTCTTAAAACATCTCATGAATAAATAAAAGAGCCATGAGACACATTCGTAATTCAAGGGTTTGCAATGCTTTCCACTGTATTTGAAAATAAACGTAATAAGTGATAACGACGAATTTATGAGCATGCGTCATTTGCAGATTGACTTCTTTTTATGTTATCATTTAAAGTACACGCGACTGATAATCACGTTGACAATCTCATTCTGTAAAAACACTCGTAATAATAATAACAGTAATTCGTATTTTGCTTTTACGGCTGTAATACTTTTATTTTTTATTTTGTGAGTTGACTTTGACAAATGCTTGAATAGTTTTGTTTTTAGTGTCGAAAGGGATATGCATACTGAATGATATTTTGTGGATTACAAAACACGATGTATTAACCTGAAGTATTTTCATTTATCTTCTATACCACTGATTATTAAATTTCTTCATACATATAGTAATTTTAGTTATATAATATTCGAGTCGTCATTTATGAGATTTATAACAAGAATTAAGATTCATTTATCTAATTACGAATCTACTGAGCAGATAAATTCTCTTTCGTTACGTGTTAGGCATCTCGTAGAACGAGAACTACAATTATTAAACACTTGATAGACCTTTCATTCCTTGCTTAAACCTTGTGACGTTGTTAAAAACAATTTCAAAAAAACTAAAACGTTTCACTGAAATGATACAACATCATTAGACAGAATGAAACTCGGCATGTGAGCAAATAATATATGTACAAGACACTAGGCGTCATATTACGTCACAAAAGCAGTTAATTAAATTAAATATTATTTTCAATGTATTTATTAACATACGGTCTTCCTGACTTAATGATAATATTTCTTTTTAATTTTACGTTTACCTACCTATTATTCGTTGAATGTATTTGTATTAAACAAGGAATCGTGCTAATAAAAAAAGCCATGTTCTAAATATATACAACATTCTGATAGTGATGCGCTGTGCAGTATCTCATATAGTATAAAAAAATCGTGTTCTTGCAACTCTGATAACAATCGAATCAGGATTGGTAGCTGAGAAAGGAAGACAACACATTGATTCAGACTTCAACTTCCTTTGCATCGTTTTATAACATAGCTCATGTCTCAGTAATTTATTCATTATTTGTGTTTTTCATTCGTAATTATAATATATTGTGTTTGAATAGTTTTCTTTGAAACAGAATGTCTTTTCGGTCAGATTATCGATGGATAAGACTTGCGTGTATACCAGTATGCAGAGTGCTAAATTAGACAGGTATCTATTGACCACATTTGCACTATAAAAGTTAGATAAGGATATTGAACATAAGAAACGATGAAAGCCTTAGTTAATGGCTAATTTTAGGGATTAATCTTATGAACAGCTTTGCTATGTCTGAAAATTTGATGCATTATTAATAATAATGATATGCAAAAACTAGCAGATCAATCCAGAGAAAAACTATTTTCAACAAACTTTAGTCGTGATAGTAAATCTTTGCCTATTAACTTGAAATGATAAACTGATTCGAATGTCAATGAGGAGATTTAACAAAATCTCTATAACTGCATGTCAAGTATTATAAACTCCGAAGATTATCATGATCATGCTTTAAATGCCATTATACTAGTAGATGTAATGTAAATACTAACCACAAAAAATAGCCAAGCCATTCTTCTTACAATTGAGAAGCGTACATTGTTGAGATATATTTTACAGGAACACTAATAGATAAATAATACCTCTTTTAAATAATCTTCCACTTTCCACGAGTAATAATAGTGATGATTTGGGTTTGATGGTAAAAAGTGACAAAATCATTTACGCTAAAAACAATGGGGTACACATGACCATTTCAATCTTTCATGTCTTATTCCACAAGACCTAGAACTTATCAGAAAATAAATAGTGAAGTAAATCTAAATCACAGTTAGCTTTGTCTCTACCTTCTGATTCGTTGAAATTGAGCCTTCTAAACGTCAAAGAGTGACAGAATGGGATATCCATTGAGGCCCTTTTCCCAACGAAAAAGGAATAAAAAGTTCACCATGTTCAAGAATAAAAAGAAAATTACCTCGAAGTTTTAAATAAAATGAGTAGTGTTGCATGAACAGTGTGACTAGTCACTCGCTAATAGGCTGCCATTGCAAAGTAGCAGGATCAAGTTTGCCCCAGAGAAACTAAGGCTGACCATTAAACCTTCTCTACCCGCCAATATTGCACGAAGGTTGGGTGGCATTTATTCCTGCCATTCTTGTTTAAATGAAAAATAACTCATCCCTACTACCACTTTGACTATCTTCCACCTTATAAGAAAAAGAATAGATGGAGTCAAGGCAAATACATTTATAAACTGATCGCGAGAATAGTAATAAAGTTTAAGATGATAAGTAGGAGACACTTCACAGATCTGCCTCTCATTCGCATCAGCGAAACCCCAGAGTGAGCTGTATCTGTTTAAGTCCTTAAGGTTGACAGAATGAGATGACACTTTAGCAATGAGATAATCAAGGTTTGCATGATCAATATATTTCAATATAATAACAGTTACGGAGAACAAAAGGTAATCAAACTGTCCATGGAGATGGATATACCAATGTCTCCAATGGGTTTTGAAGTAATACTTACAAAGATGAGTATGATGGCTCTATGAACATGTATATCATAATATTTTGTTTTTCTGCACTAGTTAAAACACAGACAAAGTACGAACACTTTATAAAAAATGTTTCCTATATGGAGATAAAAACGGGTTGACTTAAAATGGTTAGAGCCTTGATGTCATCGAAATTAGAACATATATCTTGAAAGTTCCATTGAACAAAAACAATCATAATCATCTAGATAGAGACATGGATCTAGATTGGAAGCTTTTCAAATTCTATCTTTCTGCAATAAATTCTGGAGAAATCTTTTTACCCTTTTTGGTTCATCAACTTCCATGTGATTTCTCATAAAAGCTCAAGACCAGATATTCCCACCTCTCTGCAGTGATTCCAAGGAGTAATGTCAAGAATATACAATAGTCCTACAGGGCGATATAACTGGGCAGAACTGAGACATAACTTAGCAGAGAAAGGTGATTTAAATAGATTTGTGTACTAGCATGGTTTCATGAGTCTATAATACCTTTTCATGAGTCAAGAAAAAGATAGAACCCCAACTTCAAAAGAGGTGTGGTAAACTTATGTGGCTCAGTACACGAAAGACTATTCAAAGCTTTATTACACTACTTCTCCTTTTTGGCCTTCTACTTAGGACATGATCCTTTACTTCTTTGCATTTTCACAATATGGATCAATACGACCGTCACTGATGGAAAGTCTTCCGTTTGATAGCGTAAAACCTAAGTTCCAAAGTTCTAAAAAGATTTCATCTTCAAATGTACCAACAATAATCTGTTTCATCATTCACATTTCAGGGAGGAGTTTAAAATATTATGAGGAAATTAAAATATGTTATTGTCGGAATCAAACATTTTTAACTTCGATATGGACAAACTGAGGTACTCCACTCTTTTCTAAACATAGATAGGTGGCATTATAAAATTATTAGACAAAACGTGAATAAAGCATAGATGGTGTAATAGTAGGAGCAGACTCTCCAGTATAGGGCCTGTTGAAAGACCCCTTCGGAGGTCTGGAAGCATGAATATATATAAAGTCCTACTAGCTGACGTCATACTGATGAAAGGGCTTCGCAAGCATTTAAATGAACTAGAGGTTAAAGTAGACTGTTGTGTCGACCCAGACGCCACTCAACTTCCAAGATTTCCATCTTCCTAGGTATAGCAAACACATGGGTGGACATTTTGATAACGATAACGTAGATTCTTTGGAGGTCCCCTCGCCTCGAACAGATATATCTTTTGAGGAACCAACGAATAGGTTTTACCTTTGCCCAACGTTATGATTATCATTCTTTATATCCAAGCTTTCCAACTTTGATATATGTATTGTTAGTACATTGTCGTTTTAATCGTGTGTGAAGCTGTGTAGAAAGTATGTATGCAGAAACTTATATAATTTGCATTAGTTTGTTATAATGATTTATTGTATATAGAATGCGTAGTTTGAAAGCGAGAATTTTGTGCATTCTCAAAACATATCGAAAACTACTAAGATATTATCAATGGTCATTCTACCTGCTAATGTACATGTATTCACTGCATTTAGTTTCTGTTTAACTTTAAAATAAATCATTTCTTTAGCAACTTAATTTTAGCAGGAAAGAGTATTGCCGTATTTGAGTTGAGAATTAACGAAAAATGTTTTCCGAGATATTATACATTTCTAATCGTAATAAGAAAAACATGAAAAAAATTATAATATTTAGCTAAGGTTCAAGATTGAGTTAAATTACGTTAAATCCAGCGTTTTATCGATATCCTTTTGAGTACTATCATAATAAATTACGGTACTTTTATTGAAGCGTATTTTCAACGTACATTTTTTAAGCTTACAGAACACTTCAAATTCGGTGACTAGGAACCCACTTTGAGACTAATAATGGCTGGAGACGGCTTGAATGGTAATGAAGAAAAACTTTAATATAAGTTTAACATAACAGCAAATGTACAACATTTCGACAAGGTTTTGT
>NW_013665907.1:536016-547801 GCF_000517525.1 Limulus polyphemus
AGGTTCTTTGTTTAAAATGACTGTGTTTTACTAGATATACTATGGTTTTTTTTTAGTTGCAATGGTGAAAAACGTTGAACGGTTTTTTATTCTGTTCTGTCGATCTGGTTTCCAATTTTCTTCCTGTTTCTCCGATGTAGAATTCTGGTCAGTTATTGCATGTTATTTTGTAAATGACGTTGGTATTGTGTGATTCTAAATAATTTTTGTTTAGTAACGATTTTAATTTAGGGCCAGGTTTTTGTGAGAATTTGACGTTGACAGGAATATTTGTTTAATGGCTAGTTTAGCTCAAGTATGGATAATTCTTGAGCTGGTTTCAGGAACAACAACAGTACATTACACTGCAGTTTACCTCCAGCTGTTACAGAACACTATTTTAGACCTAGTGAGTTTTACTTGAAAAAAGATAACATTAATTCAGTGTACTGCTTATAATAATAGTTAGTTACGGAAAAATATGGATTTGTTTTATAATATTAAACAATAATCTGTATACATATCATAAATAACTTAAGAAACGTCGAAATAAAACAGCCATAGTATTTTTGTGTTTCTCACGTGTCACGTACAGTTTTCGTCACTGGAACTCAAAAAATACTTCCTGTTCTCTGTATTCAAAGGCAATACAAATAAGTTTTTCAAATTTCAGTATAACATGCTAAACAATTTCTTATAATAAACGAATAAGATAATAATCTTCGTGAAATTATATTTTATTCTAACAACATCTAGTCGTCTTACTTTCTGTAGAATAATGTCCATCTTTAACATATGTGAAATTAACATGTCTCTTGAATATTAGAGTATTTTATGAATATATATATATTTCAGAAGTACGTTCGAATTATTTATTCGGTTGGGTTTAATTACTTAATTATAATATTAGCTTTAAAACACAGTTCTGGTTGCCATATTTTGAAACTAATATATTGTGGATAAGAACAATTTTATACATCATGTATAATTTTTCCTACAATTTTAATTCACGATTAATATAGTTTACAGAATATAAGTAAAAAACAAACATAAGTATAAAGTTGAAAACTCAAGATTTAACGGCCTGCATGTTTTTAACGGCCCATGGATCTAAAGCTTTAGATATAATTTTTAACAGCAAATCAGTTACAGAACTAGTTTCCTTCAGTTAAGGTCTTAGCCTACGAAATAACAGTTTATACTTAACTAACTGGGATTAGTTTAGCAATTCATTCGCTGGTAATATTTTTTAGTCTTTTCCTTATGAGTAAAGCAAAATAACTTATTCTTCATCACTGGCAATATTATTTATAGTAATTCTGCTATGATCTGCCTCATCTTCAAACGTCACATATTTTACCTTTCTTCAAATTCTGTTATAGTCCGCCTCCCCCCTTTTTTTTTTTTGAAACATTACATAAATTGTAATACTTGAAAACCGTTTTTCCAGATACAATTTAGCCCTAAATCTTTCCCTTTACATTACTTTTGTAAGATGTTCGAATGTTTTTCTTTTGAATAAAAATGGTTGTATAGATATAATATATTTGCAATTTACCATAGAGTTTACACAACAATTAAATAAACTTATGATTCAGTTTACTTCAACTTCAATATTTTAATTTTCATGTTCCGTTTCTTAACACCTTATTGTCTTCATGTCAGCTAATGCATTTCCAGGCATAAAATACTATTTGTTTCAGGTATATCTTATATAAATGATAGCCTTATTAATTGAACAACCTCGTTCTTATTTAATATAGATGACAGACTTCTAAGTTGAATAACTTCTACTTATAATTCGAATTCTGTGGCTGCTCTTTTGTCTTAAACTCTAGGGAAGTGATGCGCTATAATGTAATTATCTGCAAAGGTAATATAGTATTGTTTATAAGTTCACGAATGTTTCACTGGTTATGTATTTAGAATTCTGATAAACTGCACGTGACACCCACGTTCATCACATTTTATGACGAGACTCGTTGAAATAATCTTTATGGTGCCTACAAACGGTATGTGTAAGGTTAACTTGCTGAAATTAAAATCATGATGCACCACCTGAGTACAATTACCAAAAAAAGGGTCACATGAGACGTTATTTCAGATGGAAAAACACAAAGTGGGTTAGTTGTACAAAAGTTCAAACTTGTATCAACAACTTTCCTCAGCAGCTTACTCGAAATAGAAATAATTGCATATTGTCCCTGGTTGATCTACAACTGTTAAATAAAAAAAAATATATTTAAAATTGATTTATTAGTAGTGAATGATGTTTATTTTCCTATTTGTTTAATTTACTTTTATTGCAGATTTGTAACAGTAGCTTCTAATTTAGGTTGGACGAAGTATAATACATATATATGTATTTCAGTAGTAATTCCATAAACAAAATGCTAAAAAGAAACAGATTGCAATAGAATTATGAAACGTACACGAACAATGGCAATATCAAATCTTTTAAATATATTGTCTCTATCTCAAGTAGAGTAGAACAGTTCAAATAAATCACGTGACATTTAACTGCAACTCCAGTACTTCACCGATTTGAATGTTGCAGGTATTTTGAAAACTAAAATCGGCTTGCAAGCGTAAACATAAAAGGATGACTTAGTCATGTTCGTGAAAATCAAATAACGCAGATTTTCGACGGAGTAGTCGTTGGAATTGTTCGTTACGTTGTTTAATTGACATCGTTATGCAGATAATCAACAATTGAAGAATAAAAAAGGTAAACATATTCGGTGTGTAAATAAAGACAGTGTACTAATTAAAGTAATACATACTGGTACCAAACATCTGTAAAGCAGTGATGTATGGAACAGCGTATAACATACAGAGCTAGAATGAGAAACAGTGTTATATGGAATAGCGTGGACAAAAGATAATAAAGAATAATTTCATATATCTAAATAAAGACATTTTACAGTTTTATTTTGTGCAACGTTTCGGGCAGACACTCTTTATCAGGCAGTAAAGATCCTTGTAACAGCATAAACAGTTTTTATTTAGATGTGTCAATTTATTTTTTATATCTTTTATCCAAGTTTTCTTCTTACGTCTTGCGGAACAAGTTTCATTCAAGAATTCATTATGGAATAGTGTATCATGAATCACATTTAGAACGATCAACAGTGATACATGAAATAGTGTATCATGAATCAGAATTAGAACGATCAACAGTGATACATGAAATAGTGTATCATTAACCAGAATTAGAACGATCAACAGTGGTACATGAAATAGTGTTTCATGAATCAGAATTAGAACGATCAACAGTGGTACATGAAATAGTGTATCATGAATCAGAGTTAGAACGATCAACAGTGGTACATGAAATAGTGTTTCATGAATCAGAATTAGAACGATCAACAGTGATACATGAAATAGTGTATCATGAATCAGAGTTAGAACGATCAACAGTGATACATGAAATAGTGTATCATGAATCAGAGTTAGAACGATCAACAGTGGTACATGAAATAGTGTATCATGAATCAGAGTTAGAACGATCAACAGTGGTACATGAAATAGTGTTTCATGAATCAGAATTAGAACGATCAACAGTGATACATGAAATAGTGTATCATGAATCAGAGTTAGAACGATCAACAGTAATACATGAAATAGTGTATCATGAATCAGAATTAGAACGATCAACAGTGATACGTGAAATAGTGTATCATGAATCAGAATTAGAACGATCAACAGTGATACATGAAATAGTGTATCATGAATCAGAGTTAGAACGATCAACAGTGGTACATGAAATAGTGTTTCATGAATCAGAATTAGAACGATCAACAGTGGTACATGAAATAGTGTATCAAATAACAAAAAAGGAAGTGTGTATCGCGTACAGAATTAGAATTATCAAAGACATAACTGTAAGTGTAAATATCCTGTTATTAAAGTCATAATGCTTAGTACATCTCAGAGAAAAACAGCAACACATTTTTAGCGTAACTCACTATTTCTAACGTTTAAAAATCTTACAATAAATAACATTTATGCTGGGTTACATAAGAATGTTTCGACACTCCTACATGCATCAAGCTTTTCACCGAAATAACAGTTGCTCCAGAAAATCTTTAATCTTAGATATAACTACCTATTCGTAAAAAAAAAAGAAAAAAAAAAAACCTCAGAGAGTTAAAACATTCCTCCGACCTTATATGGAGGCTCTAAGATATGAACTTTTCGTGCCTGATAGAAACGCCATACAGTGCAGAATCTTCATAATAAGATCAACAGTGGGTAAAAACAGATAACATTTCCCCATATGTTGCTGGTTCTTAAAGTATAAACAAGGTAAATTTGATTATTCTTCGTATAGTTATGAATAAGGTCTGATGTTATGTCCACGGGGTTAGCTTAATGTGACGTAACGTTTAAGTGAAAGGTATAATATCGTCTGCTTTCATAAACAGTCTTGATCTCGCACAAATAACGACATTTCTCTTACATACTTGCTTTATGTCAATCTTAAAGTAATAAAATTATGCTAAGACTGGCTTATACTGCTGAAATTTGTTTTTAACATTACGTTTTCTAACTTTCGTTTAGAACAAGTCATATTTTAAAATTGAAGAGATATTTTATAGAAATAAATTATAATATTCAATTGTTATATTTCAATATACTACTTGAATTTTGTATTTTGAATAAAATCTGTATATACTGTCTTGCATTTCATAATTTTAGCTAAATAATGGAGAAGTGACAGAAAAAAATCAAAATTTAATTTATCTACAATAATTTATTTATTTCAGAGCACAGGATACATACCATGAGGCCACAATAACTCTTTAATAATTCTGATTAATTGTTAGTTTCCATTAGTGTAGTATTTAGAACTGATTATTAAAATAATACAATACAGTACCACAAGAGTGTGTATAGAACCTAAAGTTATTATGTAGTGTCATAATATGATGCTGTTAATACAATTCTACAATAGCATTCTAATATACGGTACTGTACACATAAACTTCAATATTAATTACACCGTTTTAAGTGATTATTCACAATACATATATATCCTATTCATTTACTAAAGTATCTTAATCTAGTTATATAGACATACAGGTATTTATGACTGTTTAGGGAATAGTGTCATATCAAAACAAAGCAGTTACTAAAATAATAATATTATTTATCAGGAAGCATATGTATTAAATATATTACGTAGAAATCCTATGCCTTTAATGCTTTTATAAAAACAGATGACGATGGACTAAAGACAGATAGTTAGTTGTATTACCTTTACAGAACGATACAGAAGCGTCGCAAGAGCCCGTGGACGTAGAGCTTCGGTCAAGTTGAAGAAAGTGCCGGGAATGGGCACTGGTGATAGTACAAGCACGCCGCGACATGCGCAGCACAACACACCTCTGCGGTATGTGTTCGAGCCACGCCTAAGAGGCGGGACATCAGGAGCAACTATTCTCGTCATTTCTTTGTGTTAAATATTATGAAACTCTTGTTGCCTTCTATTTTTGAGAACCAATAACAGGACTTAGATATGGTCCTCCCTTTGGAATGTTTGTTAGTTATATAGTTGCAATTGCGTCATGCAAGGCGGGGCTAATTATTCAAAGTTTCCATAGGAATGACAACTTCCTTCAGGTATAAAGAAACAATAATGGCGAACCTGGAAAGAAATTGTTCAGTTATAAATTGGACAGAAACCTTCACAGTTGCAAAACTTTTCTAAACTAGCCTAAAGTTTCAAGGATTTTTCTTTTTTCAGTCTTGAATGGATTAACAATATTTACACTGTTCCGATCTACTTAAATGCTAAAAACAAGCGAATATCATACATCGAGAAGAAATGAGCGGACATTTTCTCAGACCCACAAATTCTCAAAGCTGGAAAAGTTTCTCGCTTGTTTCGCATTTACAGATACAAAGATTTTTGTGTGTGTTATTTCGTGTTTTGTGATTATTCACGTATTTAACATCCCGAGTTTAAAAAATGTTTCATTGTGTTTGATGTCCTTTTTTGTTAGGAATGTATAACTGGTATATACTAGAAGGATTTCTTACTAAAAGTGCTTTACGTCGTCTGTTTCTAAAGGACTTTCCTGTGATTCATACTTACAGTGCTTTCAAGTTTTTCTTATGCTTCACACTTACCGTGTCTGCCAGTTTTTCTTATGCTTCACACTTACCGTGTCTGCCAGTTTTTCTTATGCTTCACACTTACCGTGTCTGCCAGTTTTTCTTGTGCTTCACATTAACCATGCCTTCCAATTTTTTTTGTAATTCACATTCACCGTGGCTTCCAGCTTTTCTTACTTTTCACACTTACCGTGTTTGCCAGTTTTTCTTGTGCTTTGCTGTATACTGATTTGTTCTTCATGTGCTTCAATGTGTTTAGTGTTTAAAAGTTGACTCTGCAAATTCATAATGACAGTGCTTAAAAGTTTTTCATGTGTTTCACACTAATAGAGCCAAGGTGCCCTACCTGCGCTTCATTGTTTTCTTGATACAGGCTGGCTGTATATGCCAAAATGTGCTATTCGGGCTTCACATACGCAACGTTGAAAACTCTTCCTATAACTTGCATTCAGATATTTTAGATACCCATCTTGTTCTTCGAAATCAGCTTTTCATCTAAATCACATATGTTCAAATAGGTGAGCAAATTCTTATAATTTAGATAAATCTTAAGGAAATATCATCAAAATAAAAATATCTCATGTAGCTTTAACTGTAGATACAACAAACTAAAACGATACATATATACAAGTCTATATAAATTATCCAACAAAATATACCTGATATAAGTGTATATAGAAATTAAGAACCTAAGGTTGATACTCCCTAATTAGTTACGAATATGTTGCTTATGTGTTTTCAATAATTTCGGGTTATTACCTAAAAGATACGGTATAAAACTTTCCACAAGTTTATGACTATAAGGTTAATACCAACAAAGTAGTTTTGTAAAATAAGTTTCAATATATTTAATATTGAGTTATGATTCTGTACATTCTTTATAAAAGTTTGAATAGGATGCATTGATAGTCATATTTTTGTGGCACACACACTAACGTGTTTAAAGACTGTTTATATCGCGTATTTATAATGAACAAAGGTTATTATGTGTTCATTATGTGACTTATTTTGGAATAATTGTTGTATGTATATATTAAATTACACTATTTTAAGGTAAAAATTAAACACGGACTGTGTGTATTCCCACTTTTCTTGTTATTGACTTTTATTCGGTTGAGTTCACCGACCACTTTTATTTTTTTAATGGTCTCTCTCTCCGTTGGCAAGTTTTCCATAAAATTCAACTGTTATTATACATAGTATTTTTGTTTGTAGTTAAACACAAAGCTATACACTAGGCTATCACAACTTTTTCGTTACAATAACTTCATAAATAAAAACGATAACACAACCGTTTTCATTTATTATTGTAACTTTCAGATAATATTAGAGAAATATTCGATTGTTATGTTACAAATCACATAGATTTAAAAATAGATACATAAAATGTGCTGAATCTGAAACAATGTCTTGAACTTGAATTAGCGATATTCACGTAAACCACAAGTATGAAAAAAAATTGCATATTTATGATATAACAGTTTTGTGAATTTCAAATGCAGTCTTTTCTGCTAAAATTCATAAACTGATGTTAACATTTTTGTATGTTGGGCTATTAAATTGTCTTTCTTTCATTGGCTATAACGCTTTTTTTTTCTTCTTTTACAATAAATGCTTACTTGGGGCCAATATGCTAATTTAGACTTGTTTTTAACTGGGAATTTCAATATAATAAGTTCATTACCTACAATCTCTAAATGATCAAAAAATTGTTTAATAAAACAAAATTGGTGTAACTGCTAAGAATAAACTATAAAGGACGAATGTACATGTTCGTCGAAAATGCCTTTTTGAATTGCACACACACACACACTATATATATATATAATGCTGACTGATGATCAATTGCTCATTTTTATGGGGTGTCTGAAACTAAAGGATAAGCTTGGTTCTTCCTTCTGTTATTAGTTTCGTTTAATTTACACTTTCTGTATCAACGAATTGTAAGAGGAAACTGTGGACGTTGTCTAAATTCAAAATATATTTTTACAACACTTATCTCACTGGAGGTTCTAATAGTGAGTAGATAAGTTTTAAAGAAGATATTTTACTAAACTGTAATTACATGTCTAATTTTAAATGTTGATATCAGCTCGTTACCAAAGGATTCTTGTAACAATAACCATCCTCTATAGACTAAAGAATGACATGAATACTTAAAAAAATGCACGTTCCGAAAATTCTTTAACTGCGCAAGTTTCTTATTAAAGTGTGTACCTTGAGTAAAATATAATATAGAGAGATCTATATTCATAGAACAAACGTTATAAAGAAAAGTATATAAATGGCTTGCACCTCTTTGTGAAGTCCAAAACTGAGAGGTGGGTATTTCACATCAAATCAGCAGTAGACTGTCAACGTCAGAACATTATAGAAAATGCTCTAATGTCATCAGTTGCCGCTTCATCAAAGTAAAACACAAAAAATATTTAAATACTATTAAACAATTTTATTCTTCTTATAAAACATCTAAATCTTAAGATATTTCATAATGTATTCTGACAGCATTGAAAAGCTTATATTAATGTATGACTTTGTATAGTTTGACATAAAGTAACTCGTATATAACTGTTTTACTTATACACTTTTACCTTTACGAACTTGTAAAACAAGTCTTCCTTTCAGACATGTGAAGTTCGTGTGGGTGACTTTACTTGACTATCTGAAGGTAGCTCGAAAACATAGTACTAGCCTGACCGTGTAATAATTCCATTACTTAATGTCACCTAAATATGTTTTGTATTTTACATTTGAAAATAATAGAATTAATTGCCAATTACTTGCCTGTTACAAGAAAAACCATCATTAACTTTACATATTCCATAAATTTCAGTGTTAATGTATTTCCTTTCCACTAGCTACAAAGTCTGTTTTGTTCAACACAAAACTTCTCAATTCATATTTTGTGACAACGGTTATCTGACAAGCTTTAAATGTCTACGCAAGTAATAAATGACACAAAACATCAAATTTAGCGGTAAGAATTTTCCCACAGTATCTGCTTTTGTAGAAAAATATCCTCAAACTTTTTCTTCAAGGCTGAAACCCAATGCATTGAATAGTATTCATATAATGTGGATCAAATATTTATAAGGAATATGTACCAACATTAGAAATCAAAGAATGATTTTGGTTAAAAATATATTATTATTTTTTGTAATTACGTTTTTCAATGTATTTTTTGGGGGGACGGATGGAAGGAAGAGTGGAAACACAGAAGTAAAGGCAATGATGAAAGCTACTATGACCTAAAATCCACCGGCCATCCACATCTCCAGAAATCAAGTAATTTCTTTCCCTCCTTTTCCATAAAAACAATCAAATTTGTCAATCATTTTATTGTTTATATTTTATTTAGTGGCGTAGCGTTCACATAATTGCCAAAGCAACTTTCACGACAGGAACTAAGATTATTTTAAGGAAGGATATGTAGCCCCTCTCAGAAGTTCGTTGTGTAAAAATGAAACAATTGTTTTCTCTCTCTCTCTCTTTTTTCATTTAACCCTCTTTACAATTAGTCTAATGATGGAATAGCTCAAAGTAATGCAAGTGATAAAAAGTATTTAAAGGATATAAAGGTCATAGTACATTGAATATGACGGAAAGCGGGCGTGTAGTAGGGTATTGTGACTCCTTAGCTTTGTAAACTTAACTTAGCTTGACCCCATTGTTCAACAGAAACCCGATGTGACTCAAATGTCAGGAGAAAGAAGTTTTATTTATATGGTATTTAAACTAATTTTGTCAAATGGTTGTACTCAACTACTGAAAAAAAAAAGAGTAGTACTTGAGGTTTCCTTTAAGCTAATTCTGAGTACTTTAATATGTAACAATCGCAACGTAGGCATTATCAAAAAGAAAATCTTAACAAAAGAAGTTGCACGAAAGCGATATATTGCCATCAGTTTTAGATTATAACTTATTTTCCAAACGAAACTCAACATATTATCCTAAAGCTATATACGTATATTTAAAATCATTTTAGGTTATTTCAAAACTATTAACTTTTATAGTAAGCACGTGTTGCATCTCTCAGATATCGAACTTCTTTAGAGAAATGTGTATTAGTCACGAGTTGAAGAAAATCATAATTGTATCGTGCACATTTTATAAATTATTCATGAATATTTACGACTTTTATTTTCAATATTATTAGGAGTAAATTAGTACGTTTTATTGCTTTATACAAAAGTAAATCTCATATGAAAATGCGGATATTAACTGTTTTTTACGAATTCAATATAGAAATATTGCCCCTAATTTTACGAAATATAAATTTTGCGAAAGAGGCCGAACTCAGAAAGAATAAAATTAAATCTACTTTTTTACATGAGGTTTATTTGATTACGTTGAATATATATTTAACGTTTCTTCAAGTAAATTGAAAATAAAACTGTAAAATATCATGAACCACAATAATGGTTCGTAATAGGGGTCACAAGGAGTTGCACAAAACCCCAATAGAACGTTCGGGTAAAAAGCACCTTAAACAGTAAAGATTTAGTTCAAACAAAACTTTAACATTTTTACTATTGACTGCTAAGGCTGTGCACATATAAAAATGCAGAAAAAAAACACTCATGTTAGACTTAAGGGATAAGAAAATCCGCTCAAAACGGCCCATTCGTAATTTTTCTTTAACTTATTATTCTCTTACCAGCATACAACAAAAATGGCTTAGTATATTGCACCAAACCTTTCGTAGAATACTAAATAAGGAACTGCAAAGATCATAGGGGAATTGAAAAGTAGATTTGTTTCTTCCATATTTTACAAACGCTAAAAAAAAACATCATAATTCTAGTGTAAACGATGTTATCATTACCCTTTAAAGTTAGCTTTCTTACAAAGATCTGTACCTTCGAAAAGCTTAAGTATTGAATAAAACAAGAATTACCAGCCAATAATAGATGAACATTAGATGACTGTAACACGTAGATTCGTAATGTTTTGTACATTATACAACTGGTGTCTTCAGGGAGCCAATCCCTATATTATGTATGAAGTGAAAGAGTAAAAAAAAATAAATCAATACACATAATATTATATTTTGTTATACACATTCGTAGAATAATTACTTTAAAAGATACGAAGGTTTAAGATGCTAGGTGAGCTGGCTGAAAAAAAGGTTTAGATGCTAAATGAGACAGCTGAAAACAACAGTAATAAATGTTTAGATGAGATAGCTGAAAAATGACAACAAATGCATAAATGCGTAAATGTTTAGATGATATATCTAAAACACAATAAATGTTTAGAAGGGATAGTTAAAAAAAAGCAACCCTTAGATACTATCGTTGAAGTACAAGACAGATGTTTATATGAGATATGCAAGAAAAATAAAAAAACATGTTTAATTTTAACAATTAAAAAAAACAACAAATTCTAACACAAAATTGCAGAAAAAACAATAAATGTTAAGATGAATTGAATGAAATATAACAAAAGTGAACATGAGATAAATGAAAAAACTCCAATGAATGTTGAAATGGGATAGTTGAAGAAAACAACAAATATGAAGTTTGGGATGAAATAGCTGAAATAAACAAATGTTTATGCAAGAGAGATGAAAAACCAACAATAAATTATTAGATAGGATGGTTGAAAAATAAAGTAGATATCAAGATGAGAGAGCTGAAAAAATAAAGTAGATGTCAAGATGAGAGAGCTGAAAAATAAGTAGATG
>NW_013665907.1:548669-549741 GCF_000517525.1 Limulus polyphemus
GAGAGAGCTGAAAAAATAAAGTAGATGTCAAAATGTGAGAGCTGAAAAATAAAGTAGATGTCAAGATGAGAGAGCTGAAAAAATAAAGTAGATGTCAAGATGAGAGAGCTGAAAAAATAAAGTAGATGTCAAGATGAGAGAGCTGAAAAAATAAATAGATGTCAAGATGAGAGAGCTGAAAAAATAAAGTAGATGTCAAGATGAGAGAGCTGAAAAAATAAAATAGATGTCAAGATGAGAGAGCTGAAAAAATAAAGTAGATGTCAAGATGAGAGAGCTGAAAAAATAACAAAGAATGTTTTGGTGAGATACCTGGAAGGAAACAACAAGAAGTTATTAAATGAGATAGGTTAAAAAAACTACAAACATATTTAGTCCATATTGCTGAAAATAAAGAAAACAAATGTTGATATGAAATAGCTGAGAATGATATATCAAATATTTACACGAGATTGCAGAAAAATATAACTATACTGGATTAGATGAGATAACATAAAATATAACAATAAACGTTTACATGAGAACGCAGAAAAAAATTACAAATGATTATGTGAAATAACAGAGAAACATTACAACAAGTGTTTGGTTCAGATAGCTGAAAAATAACAACTGTTTAGATGAAAGAGCTAAAATTCAAATGTTAAAATGAGATAGTAGAGAAACAAAAAAACATCAAACGTGTAAGTGATGTAGCTGACAAAAGTTTAGATGTTAAATGAGATAGCTCAAAACAACCAAATTAATATTTTATGCTAGGTGAGAGAGCTGAAAAAATATTTAGCTGGCAGACGAGACAGCTAACATAACGTTTTGGGCCAACATGGGACCTATTGGTCCATCTTGGCTGTTCCATCATGAACACAAAACTATTGATAAATAAATTAAGAAAAAAAATCTTAAAGCCAGCCTTATCATTTATATACTTATCTACCTTTTTCTTACACTCACTTAAATTTAATGCCTCCACAACATCCGGAGGCAACTGATTCCAAAGGCCGACCACCCTGTTAGAGAAATATAACTGTCTTAGCTGAAGATGACTCCTATCCTGCCAAAATTTATATTTGTGTCA
>NW_013665907.1:550556-557470 GCF_000517525.1 Limulus polyphemus
TGCTTTTCTTTAATCATATCTCTTATACTCTTTGTGAGTCAACCTGGTTTTTTATTTGCAGCTACCATTTTATTTCTATAAGGTTTGTTTGTTTGTTTTGAATTTCGCACAAAGCTACATGAGGGCTATCTGCACTAGCCATCACCTAATTTAGCAGTGTAAGACTAGAAGGAAGGTAGCTTGTCATCACCACCCACCACCAACTATTGGGTTACAACAACGAATAGTGGGATTGATCGTCACTTATATTGCCCCCATGGCTGAAAGGGCGAGCATGTTTGGTGTGACAGGGATTCGAACCCACGACCCTCTGATTTTGAGCCAATTGCCCTAACTACCTGGCCATTTCTATAAGGAATGTTTATCTTGAATATTTGAAAATTTATTTTTAAATATTTTCCACATCTGGTCAGTGTCTCCAAATAATTAAACTGCTCAATTCACAACAGAAAATTATTGTTGCATCTCTTCAAAATTTGCTTTTTTGAAATTTGTAACCAAAATATCATTATTCCTTACTTCCATATGCAACAAATCATTAAACCTAACAGAGCAATGATCACTTGCACCCAGATGTTCCCCAATTTTAACCCTCTCAATCATTTCTGTATTTGAAGTTAACAATAAATCTAAATTAGCATTGCTTCTTATAGGTTCCTTGACTAAATGGTGAAGAAAACCATCTTGAAAAGTTTCACAAAAACCTTTCTCCCTCATGGTTTGATCTATATGCCTGAAATTAAAATCACCCATAATTATGACTTCAATAACAGTTGAAGTCTTAATTTCATTGTAAAGTTTCTCACTAATTTCATCTGTATCATTTGGTGGCCTGTAACAAATTCCCACTAAAATTCTTTTCCCTTTATATCCACTAATTACAATAAGTGTTTTCATGTAGCACTTGAAAAACAAAACGAATATTTAGATGATATAGCTCAAAAAACTTACAATGAATGTTTAGTTAATATAGATGAAAAAACAAAAATTCCTTATATGAAAAAGCTAAAAATACTGATAGAAGTGTTTAGATGAGATAGCAGAAAAACTGATAGAAATCTGTAGATGAGATAGTTGAAATAAATAATAAGAAATGTTTATAGAAATAAGGAACAAGAAAGGTCTATATGATATAGCTGTCTGGTTGGAAAAACAAAGCAGATGCTATGACTATAAAAAATTACATAAAACATTTGTTTAGATGAGACTGTTGAAAACAACAACACAAAATTCTTAGATGAGCTGGCTGTAAGTAACAAATATGAAAATGAAATAGCTGAAAATTTACAACAAATATTAAGATGTAATGGCTCAAAAATAACATCAAATATTAAGATTAAATAATTGAAAAAAGAACAAAAGTTTATATGAGTTAGCTGAAAGCAAGAACAACAGAAGTTTAGATGATATATCTGTAAAGATCTAAACAAAGGTTTAGATGAGATAGCAGAAAAAAATTTTTTAGATCAGATAGTTCAAAAAAGCAAAACAAATGTTAAGACGAAATTGCTAGCAAAAACATGATACAGCTGAAAAACAACAACTGTTTAGATAAGTCAGTTGAAAAAACAATTACAAATGATTTTATGACATAGCTGTGAAAAACGAAATAAATGTTTAAATAAATTAATTAGATTCTTACAAAAACAAAACAAGTGTTATAATGAGAGTTCAAAAGAAACTACAACAACATTTAGATCAGATAATTAAGAAAACATGAACAACTGTTTAGATGAAATAGAACAAACTTTAAGATGAGCTAGCTGAAAAAACTCTATCAAATGTTAAGATGAGGTAGCAGAAAAAAAGAACAGAAGTTTACATGAGATAGCTGAAAAAAATTAACAAATGTTTAGATGAGATATCTGCCAAAACCTAAAAATAGGTTTAATAAAATAGCTGCAAAAAAAGGAACAGCAAGTGATTAGATGAGATACCTGAAAAAACAAAACAAATATTTGAATGAGACAGTTGAAAAAAAAAGATTAAGATGAAATTCCTCACAAAAACGACAACGAATGTTTAGATTGTATTGCTGAGAAGAAAAAGTTTGAGATTATAGCTGAAAACAATATCAAATGATTAGGTGAGATAGATTAAAATAACAACTATATACAATTAGATGATATAGCTGAAAAAAACTAAAAAAAATATTTAAACTAACCAGTTGAAAACAAATCAAATGTTTAGATGAAACAATTGGAAAACAACAACAACAAAGTATTAGGTGATATATCTGAAAAAACACATGAGATAGCTGGAAAAAAAACAGCTATTTAGAGGAAAGAGTTGAAAAACCAAATTTTAAGATGAGATAATAGAGAAAACAACAACAAACATGTAAATAAGCTGGATGAAAAAAAATTTAGCTGCTAGATGAGAAGACTGAAAAAACAATACATTTTTTATAGTTGCTTGAAAAACAAATGAACGTTTAGAAAAGATAGTTGATAAAAGAAAACAAATGTATGCATGAAACAGTTGAAAAAACAAAACAAATGTTAAGATTAAGTTGCTCCAAAAACGGCAACAATTGTTCAGATGAAATAACTGAAAAAAATACAACGAATATTTTGATAACTTGAAGGAAACAACAAGATGTGATTAAATGAGATAGGTTAAAAAATTGTAAAAAATATTCAGATGATACTGCTGAAAATAATATTAAATGTTTACATGAGATCACAGAAAAAAATAACTATATTGGATTAGATGAGATAACAGAAAAACAATAACAAATGTTCACAAAAGAGTGGAGAAAAAAAAACTACAAATGATCAAATGAAATCACATATAAAATTGAAACCAAATTTTTGGATCAGATATCTGAAAAAAACAACAAGTGAGGATTATATGAGATAGGTGAAAGGAACTTCGACAAACAGTTAGATGAAGCTGCTTAAAAAAAAACAAAAAACGTTGAGATGATATAGCTGAAAAAACTAAGACATGTGTAGATAAATTACCAAAAAACAACTATATATAGCTAGATAAGGAAGCTAAAAATGCAATAACAAATATTCAAACTACACAGCTCAAAGTGAAACAAAACACCGTTTACATAAGACAGCCGAAAAAATAATAACAAAGTATTAGATGAGATAACTGAGAAAAACAACAACAAATGTTTGGTTGAGATAGCTGAAAAAACAACAAGAACTGTTTAGATGAAAGGGCTCAAAAAATCAAATTTTGAGATGAGATAATAGAGACAACAACAACAAATGTGTAAGTAAGGTAGCTGATAAAAGTTTAAATGTTAGATGAGACAGACAAAGAAATATAGTAAATATTAATATCCTAGATGGGATAGCTCAAAATAACCAAATTAATTTTTTTTATGCTAGGTGAGATAGCTGAAAAATTGTTTAGACAAGACAGCTAAAACAAACAATAACAGTGTTTCATGTGACATTGAGAAACAAAACTAATTTTTAGATGAGACAGCTCAAAAAAATAACAATATATGTTTAGTTAAGATAGCTGAAGAAATATAAAAATGTTTAGATGAGATAAAAAAAAGAAACTACAATTCCTTAGCTGATAATACTGAGAGAAATCTTTAGATGCGACAGTTGAAATAAATAACAAGAAATTTTTGTATGAAATAGCTGAAAAAATAATAACAATAAGTGTTTAGATGAGATAGTTGAAAAAATAAAACATGTATTAAGATAAGATAGCTGAGGAAAACAAAACAAATGTGGAGTTCAAAAAGCAGATCAAATATTAATATGAGATAACCAAAGAAAAAAAGGTGCTACAATGAGATCTATGAAAACAAAACAACAATAAAAATTTACATGAGACTGCTGAGAAAATAACAATTGTTTAGATGACATTACTGGAAAAAGAAATTTTTTTTTAGAAGATATAGCTGCCCTAGTGGCACAGCGGTATGTCTGCGGACTTACAACGCCAGAATCCGGGTTTCGATACCTGTGGTGGGCAGAGCACAGATGGCCCATTGTGTAGCTTTGTGCTTAAAAACAAAAACAAAACAAACAGATATAGCTGAAAAAACAATAAATAATCATATGCAATAATTGAAAACAAAACATTTGTTTGGATGAGATAGGTAGATAGTGTTACGACAGCGGAAGTCACGTGTCGTTGGTAACACGTAATGATTATCTAGAAGATTCGCGAAAAACGCTAGTGGGCGTTATTATCGTATATAAGTGTGCTAGACAAAGGAGACAAGCAGAGAGAGGAAGAGTGGGGAACCAAGGACAGCAGTTACAGTCAGTGGGAACTGAGGATAGCAGATACAGAGATCAGAACTATAGTTGCTGACAGGCGAAGATAGAGACGGACAATTAAGTCAAGCACGGTAGTAAAGGGAGTGAATTGTTGTGAATTATAGCGTGTGTTTAAGTTAAAGTAACTGTGGAAATTAAGTGTATTGCAAAGTTGTATTGAGGAAGAATAAACTAGTTTTATTTAAGAAAGGACTTGTATCACAGGAAAATTAACAAATGAAAATACAGAGGCGTAACAAATTGGTGTCAGAAGTGGGATTGAAAAGAAAAAAATGAAAACGAGAAGTGGCAAATTAAACTACAGCTTAGCAGATTTGATGGCAGCAATACAAGAACAGCAAAAGAAACAAGAAGAGAGATTACAACAGTTGTTGCAGGAAAAAGAAAAGAAACAAGAAAAACGAGAAAATAAACAAGAACAGAGATTACAGCAGTTGTTGGAGGAAAAAGAAAAAAAAACAACAGAGATTACAAAGTTGTTGGAGGAAAAAGAAAAGAAACAAGGAGAACGAAAAACGAAACAATAAGAGAAATTACAGCAGTGGCAAGAAAACCTGCAACAGTGGCAACTCGAATAGCAAAATAAACAAGAAGAAAGTCTCCAACAATTGAGAGAAAGCCAGAGTGCACAAATGGAAAACATTAGTAAATTTCAAAGCGAATTCAATACATTAAAAAGACGACTTATTGTCTTTTACACAAGGAGGATACATTAACCATCGACTTAATCAGACCCAGACAACGGCAGGCCCCTTCCAGACTCCGCAGCTAAACCCTAATGCAGACATTTTCAGTCCTGTTAGAAGTCACATCTCAGATATGAATGTCAGCAATAGGGGTGATCTTGTACAAAGGAAGCCACAGGAATTCGATGGAAAGGCACTGTGGGAAGCATATAGAGCACAATTTGAGCTCCTGGCAGAGATGAATGGATGGACGGAGGAGCAGAAGGCAGTATATCTGGCAACGAGCTTGAAGGGACAACCACTGGAAATACTTGGACAGTTGTCAGCAGATGATAGGCACAACTATAGGGCACTGGTAGCTGCTCTAGAACTCAGATATGGAACCCAGAATCAGTCAGAAGTCTACAGGGCTAGGTTTAGGACGAGAGTCCGTGCTAAAGGGGAGAGCCTGCAAGAGCTGGCACAGGACTTGGAAAGCATAGCACACAAGGCCTACCCAACTGCACCACCCGATCTCCTCAAGTTGTTGCTGAGGGATCAGTTTGTAGATGCCTTGGACAGTCCACAACTAAAGATACAAGTAAAGCAAGCACACCCCTCTACTATGCAGGATGCAATGGCCAGAGCTCTTGAATTTGAAGTCCAGCACAGAGGTAACAAGGTTGGTACAGTCATCACTGTAATAAACCTGGGCGCAAAAGAGCTCAATGCTGGCAACTTCAACACAGAGAAGGTGCCACAGCAGGAAAGGCTGCTACCCAGAAAGGTTATTGGAACTGTGGAGAGCAAGGACATACTAGGAGCCAGTGTAAGAAGAATACCACCAACAAGTCAGCTTTGGGAAACCAGTAGTTGTTGGTGCTGAGGGACGCCCACCAACCCCCATCGTGAAAGTCCCAACAGCTAAGCATAAAATGGCAAGCACACATAGTATCTACGTGACAGGAAAGCTGGATGACCAAAGGTGCAACTTTGTTATAGATTGTGCATCTCAACAAACCCTTGTGAGTATCAAGGTGCTAGATCACAAAGGAGTAACATAAGCTGTACAGAAGATCTGTGGTGTGACAGGATATTATGCAAGGTTATGGGGACCAGTGTGGGTAACTATTGAGCTCATGGGCATGAAGAACAGACAGAAAGTATAGTTGGCTGACATTGAAGAACAATGCATATTAGGATTGGACTATTTAATACCGAGGAAATGTGTAGTTAACTTCAATAAAATGACGATTGGAAACAACAAAGCCCAAATTCCATTAAGTGCTACTACATCTGTTGATTTGCATGTCACAGCACTTAAGTCAACTACAATACCACCTATGTCAGAGAAGATAATTTCGGGTAGGATAAAAGAACATTCCAAGGAAGCCCAATGCTTGTGGAAGCAGTGGAAGACCCATCCAAGCCAGCAGATTTGAAGATTGGAATGTCACTTGTGGCAGGCCATCAAGTAGAACCTATAACAGTAGTCAGCTTCTCTAAATGTGAGCAGACACTTAAGGAAGGGGCATTGTTGGGTGATGTCCTTTCTTTACAGTTGTATTTCTTGCTTTAACATTGACTGGCTCTACCTCCTGGCACATGCTCTTCTTATAGAGGTCAGTTAAATGTTCTGGAAGTGTGGTGATTGCCTGTGTTTATTCAGTGCTCTACAAGGTTTGTGCAGCCGAGGTCATGATCTCCTTTCGAAAACACGTCTGCATAATTTGTCAAAAGTTCTTATACCTGAAGAGCCTGTGATGATGCCAAATGGACTAGGTCCAATAAAGATCCCTCCGAGGAGAATAGCTCCAGCAAAGCAACAAGAGATAGAGAAAGTCATGGATGGTCTAATTAAGGAAGAGATAGTCAAGAAATCAGATAGTCCCTGGTCAGCTCCTGTCGTGTTAGCCCAGAAGAAGGATGGGACCCAACGTTGCTGTGTGGACATCAGGGCTCTTAACAATATAACCGAAAAAGACTC
>NW_013665907.1:558470-564013 GCF_000517525.1 Limulus polyphemus
GTTGAAAATAAGTGTATCGGTAAAGTTATATTCAGAAAGAATAAACCAGTTTTATTAAGTAAAGACTTGTGTCGCTAAAGTTTCGTCGGAACGAAGTAATGGAAAATCAATTAACGACTGGAGGCGTAACAACGTCATATTCTCGAACGCTCAAGTCCCTTCCTGAATTCTCGAGAGGTTACTAGATATGCGGTATTCTTGTATATATAAGACCGGTAAAAACTGACGGCAACAATGTAATGTAATTGAACTGAAGACAGAGATTGACGATTGAGTCGAGCACGTGAGTCGTTGATTGGGACTTATAGCGTTTGTTATAGCGTGACTGTGGAAATTAAGTGTATTGCAAAGTTGTATTCAGAAATAATAAACCAGTTTTATTTAAGAAAGGGCTTGTATCACTAAAGTTTCTTCGGAAAGAATTTTTTACGGAAAATTTACTAAGAACCAGAGACGTAACAATATTAAACGTTAGGCCTATCACTTCTACAGTTCTTAACTTCACACAAACGTCCTTTTCTTTTGCTATTATCTGTCTGTCTGCTACTTCCCGCTTGTCTCATTCTATTTATATCATTATCATTTACTTGTGTGACCGCCTTCTATATTCTCGACGTCAATGAATTATTAACAAAACTTCCTATATTCGTTTGCATTTAACTGTTATTTATAACAAAACTAAATAATATTAAAATATCCACTCATAAACTAAACTAATTAATACTATCTTTTATATTGTTAGACAGCGGAAGTCACGTGACGCTGGTAATACGTAATGAGATTCTAGAAGAATCATGAATCTTCCTGGCAACTCTAGTCTGTTCCAGAGGCACCTTTTGTAGTATATAAGCCCAGCAAATAAAGCGAGGATAGAGTTGCATAGACAGATAGACATAGAGAGAGATAATTGAGTCAAGGCACTGAAAGTAAAGTGTGTGAATCACTGTGATTTATAGGGTGTGTTTATAAAAGTAGTTAAGGTTAAAATTCTGTGTATTACAAAGTTGTATCTAGAAAGAATAAATTAGTTTTAGTTAAGAAAGGACTTGTATCGCTGAAGATCATCGGAAAGAATTTATCCCGAAATTAACAAACGAGCAGATACGCAACAATAAATATCATGACAGAGATAGATGAGAAAAAATGATGAAGTTTATGAAGAAAACATCAATAAATGTATAGATGAAATTGCTTAGAAAACAACAATAAATACTTAGATGTGATACTTGAAAATCTAAACAAATGAGAAGACGAGAAGATGGCTGGGAAAAACAATAACAAATGTTATGAGAAAATAGATGAGAAAAACAACAACAACAAATGTATTGATGATATTGCTGAAAAAACAGCAATTAATAATTGTATGAGATAGCTGACAAAGAAAACAGTTGTTTAGATAAAATAGTTCAAAATCAACAACAAATGCTTAAATCAGATAGCTAAAAAACAAAAACAAATGTTTAAATCAGATAGCAAAAACAAAAACAAATGTCTACATAAAAATGCTAAAATACAACAAATGGTAAGATTAGATAGCTAAAAAAGAACAAATGTTAGAAGAGATAGCTGACAAATGAAAATAAATGTATAATTTTGATAGTTAAAAAGTAAAACAAATGTTGAAGACATAGCTGAAAAAACAACAACAAAGGTTTAGATAAAAATTGCTATAGTACAAAAAACGTTAATATGATATACCTACAATGACCACAACAAAGGCCGAAATTGGATAGCTGAAAAACAATACCAAATGCTAGGATAAGATAGCTGAGAAAACATATACAAGTGTTTGGACAAGATAGCAGAAAGGAAGAAGTACAAATGTTTAAATGAGAAAGCTGAAAAAAAAGAAAAACAAATGTTTAAATGAGATTTCTGAAAAATATAGAGAAGTATTTAAATCAGATAGCTACAAAGACAATAACAAATTTCATATAATATAGCTGAGAAAACAAAACAAATATTAAGATAAATCAGTTGAAAAAGAATCAGATGTTTTGGTGATATAGTTGAAAAAAATAACATGATTAGATGAGATAGCTGAAAACAAGAATTGCAAATGACTAAACAAGATACCTGAACAAAAAGAAGAAATGTTTAGATAAGACAGCTAAAAAAAGCAAACAAAAAAAAATTATTGTGATAATTTACAAAACAATTACAAATAATTATATGAGATAACTGAGAAAAATAGCAAGAAATGTTTGGATGAGATAGCTGAAAAAAAGAACAAGAAACAGCTGGCAAAAAGAATGACGAATTTTAAGATGAAATACTTAAAAATCAAATATAAATTGTTATATCTCTATTCGTTTGTTAATTTCTGGTATAAATTCTTTCAGGGGAACTTCAGTGATAAGTCCTTTCTTAAATAAAACTAGTTTATTCTTTCTCGATACAACTTTGCAATAAACAGAATTTCCACAGTCACTTTAAACTTACCAAACTTTATAACACACACTATAAATAGCAGTGATTCACACACTTTACCTACGGTGCCTACTGTTCCCATGACTCAATTATTTATCTATACAATTCTGCCAGGCTTATATACTAAAAAAAAAGAGGGGGCCTGGAACAAACTAGAGTTGCCAGAACAATTCATGATCCTTCGAGAATCTCATCACGTGTTACCAGTGTCACGTGACTTCGGCTGTAGTAACACTGCCCCTTCCTTAGTATTGTTTGTCCGGAACAATAGCCACTTACATTAAACCAATAGATAATAAACAATAAGTTGATTAAATGTACAGAATTTACAAACACAAAATTAAAATACAAAAAAGTTTCTTAATTTTACAGGACGTATCTTCTTCCATACTGGTCTCTGTCTCATTGGCTTCTGCTTCACGTGGCGTGTATCTGCTCCATCAGGAAATGTTACATTATCAGTGGTAGTAACTTCATTAATGGCTTCACTGTTTCCCTTCTCTAAACTGGGTAGAGTTTCTTCTTCGACAGTGGCTTTTTCAGGTGACACGTCTTCAGTGGCGTCATTTGTTCCATTGTTCCCTTTGTTCCAGCTGAAATGTCCTGAACTGTGATAATGCCAAAGCCTGTTGGTATGCACCACCTTTGGCTTACCTCACCGACCACATTTTATTTGGAAAATCACGTCTGAGAGACGATCCATTATGTCATATGGGCCTTACCATGGAGATGACAACTTAGGAGACTTCCCTTTGGTCTTCCTGGGATGATACAACCACACCTTGTCTCCTAGTACAAAGCTGACTTCAGTAGATCTCTTATCATAACATAGCTTCATGCACTTAATGGTGAATATCATCCATCCTTTCAGATAACACTTTCACGAACTCTGGCACATATTCAGGCAACTCTTCGTAAGGTGGGCGTCCTATTATCAGGTCCACTGGCAACCAAAGTTCCCGACCAAATATCAACTTTGCTGGAATGTATTCAGTGACTTCATGCTCTGCTGTTCTATAGGTTATCAACAGTGGAAGGAGTAAGACATCCCAGTTATCTTGGTGGCTATTACAAAACTTTACCAACTCCTGTCCCAGTATCCAATTGTACTTTTCTACCATCCCATCAAACCGTGGGTAAAGTGCTGTTGTCCTGGTCTTTCGTATGCCAAAGAACTTGCAGCATTCGTGGAATACAGCTGATTTAAAGTTACGGCCTTGATCTGAATGCAGTTCGTATGACATACCAAACCTGAAGAAGAAATCACAAATAGCCGAAGTTACAGTTGTAGCTTCCTGATTTGGTATTGCATATGCCTCAGACCACTTGGTGCAATACTCCATCACCACACAAATGTACTTATTTCCAACAAGAGTTTGGGGCAATCGACCAGCAATGTCAACAGCTACTCTTTCCATTGGTGGGCCAACTTGATATAACTTCATTGAAGGACATCCCTTATGCTTAGGGTCCCCTTTTAGCACAACATGTACTGCAGGTCCTGCACCATTCTTCCACATCTTGCCTCATACCTATCCAGTAAAATCTCTGCCACAGGTGACTCAATGACTTCTTAACTCCGAGATGTCATCCTGTTAAACTATCATGGGATTGACACAGCACAACTTCCCATAACTTTCTCGGTATAACTGTTCGCCAGGTCGTCACTCTCCCATCTGAAGTCTCCAATCTCCGGATAAGAATACCATCTTCAAGCTTCAACTGGTCCCATTGTGCCCAATAGTTCTTTGTCACAGGGCTTAAGCTAGACAAATCTTGGTCTTTCTTCTGTTCTGCTTTAATATCTATACCTGGTTCCACTTCACCATCATCAACTCCTTCAGTCACTTCGACTTCAGCTTGATAACACCTGGCTAGTTCAACCTCTTTTTTGTAGAAATGTTTGCAGTCATTCGACTCAGTCCATTGGCATTTCCATGAGATCTTCCTTCTGTGTATTCAGTATCATAATTATACTTTCCGAACCAACATGCCAGTTGTCCCTTTGGGTTCTTTAATGATCTTAACCAGTGTAATGCAGCATGATCTGTCCTGATGGTAAACCTAGCCCCATAGAGGTAAGGAGGTAAGGAGTTCCTATCGTGTTACACAGTAGTCCCTCTTTGGTCTACTCAGGACCCCACTGAAGTAGGCCACCACATGTTCGTTTTCACCCATTTTCTGAGACAACACTCCTCCAATTCCGACACTACTAGCATCACAATCCAGTATGTATGACAGTGAGGGATTTGGAAGCTTTAAAAGTGGAGCTGAGGCAAATCTTTCTTTCAATGTCTTCAAAGCATTCTGGCAAGAAACTGTCCATTCGAACTTCCTGTCTTTTTTGTCAAATCATGTAGTGGAGCAGCTATAGTTGCAAAGTCCTTCACAAACTTCCGGTAATAGGTACAGAGTCCCAAGAAACTACTTAACTCTACCACATTGTTTGTTGTTGGCCAATCATGTACTGCTTTCACTTTGTCAGGATCATTTCACACACCATGCTCATTTACAATGTGACCCAAGTAAAGCACCTCTTTCTGGAACAAGTGGCACTTCTTGGGATGAAGTTTGACGTTTGCTGCTTTCAAATGCTTGAATTCTTTTTCTAGCTGGGACATTTCCTCATCAAACGTTGTTGGAACACTATGACACTTCTTCGGTAGTAAGTAGTCCAACCCTAATATGCATGAGTCTTCAATGTCAGCCAAGTATACTTTGTGTCTGTCCTTTATGCCCATGAACTCAATAGTTACTCACACTGGTCCCCACAACTTTGCAGAATGCCCTGTCACACCACAGAGCTTCTGTATGGCTTCTGGTAAACCTTTGTGATCTAGCACCTTGATACTCACAAGGGTTTGCTGAGATCTATGACAAAGTTGCACCTTTGGCCATCCAGCTTTCCTGTCATGTAGACACTATGCTGCTTGCCATTTTACACTTACCTGTTGGGACTTTCACAATGGGGGTTGGTGGGCTAACTTCTTTGTAGTATTCTTCTTACACTGGCTCCTCATATGTCCTTGCTCTCCACAGTTCCAACAACCTTTCTGGGTAGCAGCCTTTCCTTCTGTGACATCTTCCCTGTGTTGAAGTTTCCGGCATTGAGC
>NW_013665907.1:564156-569453 GCF_000517525.1 Limulus polyphemus
TGGACTTAATGTAGGATTCGAATTCAAGAGCTTTGGTCATTGCATATTTTATAGTAGAGGAGTGTGCTTGCTTCACTTGTATCTTCAGTTGAGGACTGTCCAAGGCGTCTACAAACTGATCCCATAGCAACAGCTTGAGGACATCAGGTGGTGCAGTTGGGTAGGCCTTGTGTGCCATACTTTCCAAATCCTGTGCCAGCTCTTGCAGGGTCTTCCCTTTAGCACGGACTCTAGTCCTAAACCCAGCCCTGTAGACTTTGGACTGATTTTGAGTTCCAAATCTGAGTTCTAGAGCAGCTACCAGTGCTCTATAGTTGGGCCTGTTGTCTGCTGACAACTGTCCAAGTATTTCCAATGGTTGTCCCTTCAGGCTCGTTGCCAGATACACTGTTTTCTGCTGTTTATCCATTCATTTCTGCCAGGAGCTCAAAATGTACTCAATATGCTTATATGAGATAGATTAGAGAATTATAAATTTGATAATCAAAAACACAAAACCAATGCTAAGACCAGATACTTCAAAAAACAACAACAAATGCTTAAACTCAAGTATCTAAAAAACAAACAAATGTTAAAATAGGAAAGATTAAAAAACAAAAGCAAAATGTTAAAATTGGATTGCTGAAAAAAACATAAACAAATGTTTAGATGAAAGTGCTGAAACACAGGAAATTTTTATTTCTATGGATATATTTAAAAACACCACAAATGAAAAAATGGGATACCTGAAAATCAACAACAAATGATAAGATAACAGCAAACAGTACGGCCAGAGGTAGATTAACGCTGCGGCTATTGGGGTTGTAGCCCTAGGCTCGGGCTAATAAAAGGGCCTTATAAAAAAAAATTGTCCCAATTTCAAATGTTTTCGTAAAATGCTTAATAAAAATAATTTAACCGAGTCTACTAATTTTTGAAGATATATATATATATATTAGTTTTGTGTGACGTGAGTAGGCCTATCGTGCGATGAAGAGTGAAGGGATTAGATTAGCTTGCCTCTGAATAGTATGACTAGGTGTAGTCCTACTCTGACCTAGCATATTTGCATACAATTTGCAGTGCATATATGCTAAACCTAAGTAAGGCTTGATCTAGTGGCGCTAACCGAATGATAGGCCTCAGCCAATAAAAAACTCTTCTCTCCATAACTTCATGACGTTACATATTGTATGATGAAGCATAGGCCTTGAATATAACTAGACCAAATTTCCTAGGCTAGACTGAAGGTATCTACATCTTTCGATTCGTAGTTCTCAAAAAATTTGCATTTTGTTCAAGAAAAAGAGTTCAGTCATCGCCAATAAGGCAGATAACAGTATTTTAAGATTTTAGGACATACTGTATCAATTGTTTGTATTTCTTGAACAGAATATGAAAAAATGTTTCCCATAAAAAATCCAATTACTTGTGGGCCAACAATGTCCCATTTATCAGCTGTGAGTAATTCGTTGACAACTTGACAAGCATCATTAGTTTGAGGGTATAGAATACAAGTCATCCAAGTACAAAACTTGAAGTTTTGAGTTAAGTAAAGAAAATTGTATGCAGTCATCTGTTATATAACTATAAGGTAGCTCGTTCTGATATCTCCCTCCCACTCTCTCATATACATACACACAACAAGCACTCAAACACGCACATACATACAGATATGCTTATACATGTCCTCACGTATTATTCATTAAGTGTTCATCTTATCTATTATAGAGATTTACAACACAAGAGCAGTTGGGAAGAGCTAAAGTCAAAGAAAGAAGAGAGAGATTAAAGTAAGTAGTAGTTAACTAAGAAACTAAAGGATTTATGGTTTTCATCCTGTATTGCCATAACCCTTGCCAGTTAAGACAGTGGAAATGACAATGTATACACTAAATCTCTAGCTGCTGATGCTGGTCAACCTCATCATATCAAATGGAGCCTTTGCGTACAATCAGGAAGTGCAGAAAACATAATCACTAACTAAGACTGTGAAAAATATTATGTAGAGACTCAATTTTGATGCTGATGACCACCAACCTCATCAGATTTAATTAAGCCCTTAGCAACAGGAAAACCAATTATTGCAAAGGTGATGAAGGTACTAACCCATCCTCTACATTCGGTATTCGGACATGAACATAAGTTTCTGACAAAATGAGAGATTTTGTTTGTGCATCAGAGATTACCTCTTTCCAGTACATAGATGCAGATTTCAGTGCAGTACAAAACCAATTCTGAGTGACAAAAATTTACAAGAAACAGTTAAAAGGTACCAACTTTGCTACTAACTGTTGAAGGGGAATGTCTTCTACAATATATACAAATTATTTTCACAGCAAGGGAAATTTCTTCACTAGCAACAACTGGTTACTATGACTGTAAACATGCTGCAAGATATTTTGATCAGCATGAAACAAGCTTAATGCATCAAAGATGTGTCACCATATATATTTTTAAAACTAAAAGTGGATGAATCAACAAGATTTTAACAGTGCAGATAAAGTCAGAGAAAAAATACTAGCACCAAGTTCTAGAGCATATTCTCTCAGTCATGAAGTTTCTATCAACCAGAGGGCTAGCATTCAGAGAAAATAATGGAGTAGTTAGTTCAATGCATAATTGCAAATACTTAGGAATAATGGATCTCTCAGCAGACTAAGATACATTTTTTGCTGAACACATTCAAAAACATGCAAATAAGGGCAAAGGTCGTGTTCATACTTATCCTCAACAACTGTTTGTGAAAATTTCATAGAAATTCTACACAAAACATTTCTCACTGCCATTATTTAGGGAATCAAAACACCCAAATATTATTCTGTGCCTGTTGATTCTACTCCATCTGTTTATCTACATGGATAAACTGACAATAATCATTAGATATATTCCAGATGATGGCCCCATAGAAAGATTTGCCACATTCTTACTGATAAGCAATCACACAGGAGCAGAACCTGCTAAAGTTATCATTAATTTCCCTGAAAAGAACAATATAATAATTCAAGATTGCTGTGGGCGGTTTTATGACAATGCATCCATTAAGCAAATATGTTAACATGCAAGCCTTGATAAAAGAGAATAACCCCCTAGCAGACTATGTTCACTGCTGTGTTCATTTGTTCAGTTTCGGTGGACAATGCCTGGTAGACTGCTGTTTATTCTTTGCCTTTGTGCAGAAGATTTTTGTGTTTTTTTCAGTTTCAATACATCTCTCGAAGTGCCTACGCAATGTGCTTGAAAACTAGGGTTATCAGAAACAATATGGAGCATCCATTCAGACACAATGTGAGCCTTAAAAAATGGGGTAAAAACCTTGCTTCCATTACAAACAATGACTCTAAAAAGTCTCAAGTGGACTTAGATTCCAGTACCCTTATGCTACAATTGGAACAATTAGAAACATGTAGAAGGATAGAATTATGGAGCATTATCCTGGAGAGGTTTCTCAAGACAAATTGTTCATTACGAAACTCCTAAATAAATGTTAGTACAGCTTCTCATCTGTTAAAACCTCTCTGGATATTTATGCAGGAATTATAAAATCAATTTTTGGAATATTATGAAGAGGATTACCATCTGTCAGGATGAATGACATATTAGGTCGAAATATCAAGGAAAAGGAAGATAAATACACACTGGGACGAAGGGGATGCTGAGGACGATGATTTTTCACCCTCTATTCAATATAAAATTAAAACTTTCTTGAAAATAATTGACAAACTGTCATTTGCGTCAAATAATCGAATAGTGTGAAAATGTTAGTTACAAATGTGGGTTTTTCCAGAGGATCTCCACAATGCCAACAAAAAGCTGATAAGTATATATCCTACAAACTAGGAACGTTGCACAGAGGTAGAAAATGTTCAATTTGCCGCCTTCTGAAAAGCCGTCAGAATCCAAAGAACAAAGTATGCTGAGAATGATATGCAACCAATCTCTAAAATCAACTTCCCAAACGTCCTGATTATCTCAGGGGTGTACTTCTATCTCAAGTCAAGCAATTGTTCAGGAGAAATATCATTCTCGATGCTAAAAAGGATAACGAACATATATCAATCAACATGTGGCAGGAGATGCTAAATGCATTGGGACTTTTGTGCGCAGAAAACTACTTGTTAGAATCGCTTGAAACGAAACAGATCATAAAAGCCTTTGCTACAGAAATAACCATATAAAGGCATGAATTTAATCAAGTGCAAATGACATAATCTTCTACTACAGCTGGACATACTACGTGAGTACTGGTGTGATCTGTGTGTGTTTGTTCATTCGTTTATTTCTGTGTGTGTTTGTTCGTGAATATGCCAGTTGATGAGTTTATATGTATGTGGTTTCTTTTTGTCTATGTGTTTTGTTGTCTAAAGGTAAAATTTTCTATCCATGAAACATCTTATATTGTACATTCATTTGTAGATGAGTCTAAGTCTGTGGGTATTATTTTACTACTGTTACCTTAATCTGTAGTGTCAATTATAATAGAAAATATAGTCCTAGGCACGTCTGACCCTTAATCCACCCCTGAAAACGACTAATCAAGAAATTAATTAGGTCTCTATGTCCTAGATTATCTTTTCAAATAGAAGAAAATAAAAATGTAAGATAAATGTATTAGGTCGTCAAGAAATTAATGGTGCTTTTTAAGATGAAAAACCCAAACAACTTATATATCAAAACAAAACATTTAGTAAATGAAATAGTCTCCGTTCTTATCGATGTTGCGTTTCTAAATTACAATCAGGTTGTTAATGCCCTGATTAAAGAAATCACTTGGCTTTGAAGCAAAAACATGTTGATGTCCTTTTTAACACCTTCCACGTTTGCAAACGTTTTCCCATTAAGATGGTGTTGCAGTGAACAAAAAATATGATAATCTGATGGTTTTGGAACACTTTGATTAGCTAATCCCTCAAAAACGTACATCACGTATAATACTTAAACGAACCGCTTAAACGTCAAGTTAGTGTAGCCTATATAATATGTAAAGTTTAGTACACTCTAATTCCTTATAGTGATGGCACATAACGAGACACCCATTCGGATACAAGAAGGGAAACAACGCCTCTGTAACCACAAAGAATATAAAAGAAGTTTATGGAAATGTTTTGAACGTTCGTAAGTGTCAACGATGGTTCAGCAGTGGCCGACATGTTGGAATTTATATTGATGCTCTGAAGACGCTTGTTGAATCTAACCCAAGGCAACACACTCGTCAATTGGCCCTGAAATTGCATGTCTCTGATGAAACAATACGTAAACATCTAAGGAATATGGGAAAACTGCATAAAGAAGGTATTTGGGTGTCTCACGAACTCTCT
>NW_013665907.1:570390-580037 GCF_000517525.1 Limulus polyphemus
CAAAGCCAAGTGATTTCTTTAATCAGGGCACTAACAATTTGATTGTAAGATGGGAAAGCATCATTGATAAGAATAGAGACTATTTAAAGTAATAAATGTTTTGTTCGGGTTTTTTCATCTAAAGAAAGCGACATTAATTTCTTGACAACCTAATAAGTATGTATCTTATGGTGTTGTGCCAGACACTTTCAAGCCTATGTATAGAAATATTGCAATTGTGGCTTGGTTGTCATTAATAGATCTCTAAGCGGCTTTCATGAGACGTGTATGGTGATCTATCGTTTGTCTTTTTTTTATATAGAAAGGAGGTTGTTGGATTTACAATTGTAAAGACGTCTCTGATCTATTACTTTTCCATTAGTTTTCTTATAATGAGTGCATGTATGTTGATTTTGACATTGGCTTTAGTTATTTTGTCGTTTAGAATATCATTATTATTTAATAATGTATTGTTTTCTGTATTGTTTGCTGGAAAGCTCGGTGTATAGAGATGTAGTTTGTTTTCGACGTGGTCTTTGACCATTTGCTGGTTCGATGGATTAAAGGTGGGGAAGAGTGTTGCTAAAGGGTGTTTCAAAGCATTTTGCTAGGAGATTAGCTTTTTCTAGATCTGTTTTTGCTGTAGTGTTGTTGTATTTGATCTGGTGAAAATTGTTATTGTTACTTTTGGCTGAGTTTGGAGATTTAAATTTCGTCCATAAATCTATTATGTTATTTCGCGTTTTGTTTAAGTTGTTATAAAAATGTAGCCAATTTGCATTCTTTAGTGTGTGAATGCTTCGTTTTATTTTTGCAGTAAGTTTGTTCATTTGAGGCTTAATGCTTGCATCACGGGTGGGCTATAAATAATCTCTTGAAGGGGCTACATTCCATGATTAGACTATGTAATTCAGGCCGTTGGGATTATGGCGCTTGTTGTGGTGGTAAGGGCTTTAGAAACTTGGGCAGAGTAGTTCACCAGCTGGGTTTTATTCTCAATTGTGGTTTTTCACTGGCGATAGGAAAGTGTCAACTAAGTTGTTAGAACTCTCCCAGTTTGCTCGAGTGCAATAGTATACTGGCGGGAGGTCTTGTAGTAGTGTCTGATTGTTAGTTTGAAGTGTAAACAATACTGAGAAGAGATCTCTGAAAATTTGTGAGTGCACTGCGAAATTTCAGAATTTGGATAGTAAATGTGAGGGTATTATTACATAGTCTCGAATTTCGTAAGTGTCGTTGGCTGAGTTGTATGGAGTTGGTGAATTAATGCTGATGACATGCAAGTTGTTGTTTTCGATAAGTGTGTGTGATGTTTGGCCTCTCTTGTCGGTGCAACTCCTGTAATCCACATATGGGGCATTTGGATTACCAAGGATTATCGATTGTGGGACATGCACACTTGTAGGCTGTTTGTGTTAAGGATTTTGGATGGGAAGCAGTACATGGCGATTATTGAGACAAGGTTTGTATTGTTAAAGTGGATATTGCACAATATACTTTCATTTGTGATTGAGGTAAAGTCGTGCTTGCTTAATGTGATTTTAGAAAAGTAGCTATTTAAGTAAATGGCAATGCCTCTGGTGTTTGCTGATGCAGATATTGAGTAATATTTAATATATGGTACGTTTATATTGGTGTGTTGTTCCGATAATGTATCTGAGATAATAATTATGCCTGTTTTGACATTGCTGTTTAGTTCAATAACTTAGAATTTCTTAGTGAAAAATCCGCCTTCAATGTTTAAATGTATGAATTTTAGATTGTTTACGGAGTTTGTATACAAAGAGTAATGTAGTGTGGCAGCAAGTTGGGGATGTGGAAGTAATATTGCACGTGTTGCAGATGTGTGATGTTGAAGGAATTTGAGAGAAAGGATAGCATGTTCACAATGTAGTTTCCAAAGTCTATAATGTTGTGTTGTTTTGGTGTGTTGGTGGGATGTGGTGTGTTTTGTGATGTGATGTGACTATTGCATAGGTGAGATTTGATGAGCAGTACGGGTGTCATTATTATTGGCTGTGAATATGAAGGGTTGGGTTGATATTGTGGGTAAGGTGTGTTATTGTTTTGTTGGTTGGAATGTGAAAGGGTTTGTTTGTGAGTGTTGCTGTGCTGTGGGTGACGATGCTGATATTGGTAATAAAGGTGCTCTATTGCATTGTGTTAATGATGGTAGGTTAGGAAGCTGTAAATAATTTGTTGTTTAAGAAGTTTTGATGTGAGTGGTTGCTGTCTCTCTTATTCTGTTCCTGGTGTGCTAGTACTGGGGGTAGGTTCTGTAGCTAGTGGCATGTGAACCTTGGCTGTTTGCACAAGTTACCCGTGTTTGTTCATTAGGGCAACATTCAACATCGTGTGTCCCTGCACGACTTACACATCTAGCAGTAGTCATGCAATATGGCTTAGAGTGTCCAAAGTTTTAGCATTTGTAACACTGGATGATGTGTTTGGGTGGAGGTTTAGCTAAAAAGGAGTGTTAAGCCATTGCAAAGTAGAGATTCACATTGTATTTTGTTATCAAGTATCACTTTAGTCATGGGTGTTTTTTGTTTTGTCCCTCTAAGAAAATCGACCAACACGTGTAGCTCCACCAACTAAAAATGGTCACGTGTATACAAATTACAGTTTTCTGAGTCCATTTTATTTCATCATACGGTAATTTAAGTGCAGGGTTAATGTTATGACCTTGTGCCAAACTCATTACTCGATATTACACAGCTGGCCAACTGTTTAATGATGATATATATATATTTATATCTCTCTCACAGGTTTTTTCCCTTTTTCAACAAAGGTAAAATTGAAAAGTAAATATGTGACAAAGAGGCCTAAGCTTTTCCTTTATTGGTCATACCCTCTGCTGTGGACTATAGTTTTGCCTATTCAAGGCTCATCAGCACTGTTTGGGTCAGAAAACCAAAGAAAGACAATTAGGCCTCTAATAATGATTATCTGTATGCAATGTTTATGAGGTTTTGAAGTCCTTTTTAATTCAAGATAGTGTAACCCAAATTAAATATGCTTCGGTCAGCAAATCTTATATAATGGTGATGTGCATAAAATATTTATTGGACTTTTGAATAGTTTTAATTCACAATAAAACATCTGAATTTATTTATTTGTGTGAATAATACGATGACATTGTGACATGTTCACTATTCGATAATATACTGCAGATCAACTGTTTGATGATTATATCTATCTATCTATCTTGTTCATTGAAAGTAATGTTGAAAAGAGAATCAGTGACTTAAAAACCAACATCATTCCTTGATTGGCCGCACCCTATAAATACTTTGCAAGAGACGTCACAGGGTCGTTCATAGCCTAAGGAGATAGCGTATTTTACGGAATTTATTAGTTTTCAAAATGCCAGAGTTATGTTGCGCGGTTTATTGTACCAACAGAGGAGGGCAAAAGGATGGGGTGTCGTTTAATTAACTGGATTCTTGCGGACGAAGAACAACGTCAGAAGTGGCTTTCAGCTATTAAAATGCAAAACTGGACCCCATCGCAACATACATGCTTGTGTAGCAAACACTTTGCATTAGGTAAGACCCGATATTTTATTATCTTACAAACAAAAACATTGAAAGCTATTTAAATTTGTTCCTTACTAAACAATTTGCATTTTTTAATAAAGTATATAAAACATGTTGTTAAACAGCCTTATTTCGTATGTGTAAACCAAAGGCAAAGTGTTGTCAAGTCAATTATCATGGCTCGGGATAGATTAAGCCTACATAACTTAGCCTACATTCTATTTCATGCTAATAAAAAGCAATAGACCTAAAATTTAAATAGTTTTTTCAGGTACCAAAAGTGACGGAGTACTGAGCTTTGACTTCGTCCCATCGATCTTTGGCCACCTGCCATCACCAAGAAAGAGAAAACATAGGACTCAAGGTGTCAAATTTGAGAACTGGCAGGCCATGGAAAAGAGGAAGAAAAAACGAGCTGATTTTGTAAGGCTGTTAAACTCATCATCTGCAAGTAAAATTGTGAATGATGATGAGACAGATTTTTTAAAAAACACTTCCAAGACAGTTTTGTTCAACTGCAGAAATAGTATCTTTCCACCAAAGAGAATTGTATGAAATCGGGGAAAATTAAAGGTGTGACTTGTGATGAAATGTTATTCCAGTAATTAGAATATATATAATTGGTTATTGCACCTTCTTTCAAATTTATTCCAGCTTTAACTTTGTTTTTATTCTGGATAAAAGAAATTTGTTTTTTTAAGGTTAGGAAGCAATATAATATATTTCATTAAAGTAGTATGTTTTCATCTTGAGTTTTTCAAGAAATAAAGAGAATCGGACATTTCACATTTATTTTGTCTTTGAAATACGCAGTTTTTGGATATTATTGTTTAGTTTATTGGTGACTTAATATTTAATGATTATTTACTTTTCATGACCAAAGAGTTAAAAGTAATTATTTTAAAGGCGATAGTTATGACAAGTTTGGTGGCATAATTCGGTAAGAATCGTATGTTGTTTGTGTGGTTCAATTGTTGTAGTATTGTTGACGCCAAGTTATTCGAATCTTCGGTATTTTTCTCATCATCTTAAATGAGTATTGTTACGTTATAGTATCGCTCGCGTAGTTATCAGAACTTTCGAGGCCTCAATGAAAAAATATAAATATAGGCGATCAAACGAGGGCAAGTCAAGTAAGGTAAAGTAAAGTAGAGAAAATGTACACTTCAGTCAGAAATTAGTTAGCGAAAGAAAACGTGAAGTTAGCTGGCGTGTGATAGATTAGCCATAACGGACGATATTTTAAAGTGTGTTTCACAGTTTAATAGAAATAGCGAGAATAATTTGTCTTGTCAGAGAGTGTTATAAAGTAATCGAACCTGTCTTTATGGATTTTGACGAAAAGGAAATAATTATTTAAAGTTTGAGATACAACTGTGGTAACTCATTGGGTAACGTAAATGAATTATTCACTGACACTATTATGATAAGAGTAGAGAAAAATAAATCGTCTTGTCAGTTGGATTCTAAGTTAATTGAACCAGACTGCGTACACTTTTGACAAGAAAAGAGAATTATTTGGTTTTAGATAAAACTGTGATATCTTATAGTGTAAAGAATTTTTGTACATACATTTGACTTGTTTTGGATATATTATTTTAAAATAATATATTCCGCTGTCCGTTTATTGTTGACATTTATCGCCAACAAGTCACAGACACCTAATATAAAAGAATCCTCAGTCCATTCATATTTGTTGTAAAAATCAAAGTTATCTTAAACTGTACTATACTTGTCAAGAGAAAAAAAGTTAATATAAGTGATTCAAAAATGGAAACTTTTACTCAAAATTTGCAAATCTAGAAGTTTATGACGGCTTCCTTCCAAATGTAGTCCATCTTTAAATTTGTTTTTATTCTGGAAAGAGGAATTTGCTTTTTTTTTAGTTTTGGTTTGTTTGTTTGAAGTTAAACACAAAGCTACACACTGGAGAGGGGGTAGTTTTGGAAGCTATATAATATACTTCATTAAAATTTTAAGTTTCATTCTCGAGGTTTTGTAAGATTTAAAGAGAAACAATGATTTCACCTTGATTTGTTTCTGAAAAATGCGCACTTTTTGGGTGTTTCAAGAAAATCATTTTTTCCTCAAAATTAATATATTTTTGAAAAATTTCGTGAAAAAATTTTAATTTTCATATTATTGGTCTAGAAATATGTACTTGATGTATGCTTTTGAAAATAGAACTCTTTCTTCAAAACTCCCAATATTTAAGCTATGCTTTGTGGTGAAACTTCCAGCTATCTTCGATTTTACTACATTTCTAAAGAGAAAAGATAATACAAGGGAATCATAAAGGGATATTTTCACTCAAAATTCCTAAGTTTAGAAGGTTATTCTCCTTCTTTCCAAATCTATTCCATTTTTAACTTTGTTTTTATTGTGGATAAGAGAAATTTGCTTTTCTTAAGTTTGGAAGTGATATATTTCATTAAAGTAGTGTTAAAGAAAGTAGAGTTTTTCAATAAATAAAGAGAATCGGACATTTCATATTGATTTTTTTCTTTCAAATACGCACTTTTGGATGTTTCAAGAAAATTTGTTTTTGGTCAAAATTAACAAGGTTATAATTTTGGTATTTTACAAAAATTCCGTGGTAAATTTTATTTTCGTATTATTTGTCTAGAAAGATGCATTTGATAACAAAATTAAAGCCTTCATCAAACTCCAATCGTTAAGCCATGATTAATTGTGAAAATTCTGGCTATACTTTGTTTTTATTCTGGATAAAAAAAAACTTGCCTTTAAATTTTGGAAGCAATATAATATTTTTCATTATTGTCTTAACGTTTAACTCTTGAGTTTTTGTAAGAAATAAAGATAATCAAGTATTTCACATTTAATTTTGATTTAAATTACGCACTTTTTTCCGTGTTTCAAAAAAATTATTTTTTCATCAAAAGTTTCAAGGCTATACTCTTAGTATTTTTTAAAAAATTCCTGAAAATTTTTATTTTCGTGTTATATGTATGGAAAATACTCTTGATTTAAAATAGAATTCTTTTCATGGAAACTCACAATATTTAAGAAATAAAATGTTGTAAAATTGTCGGCTATCTTAGATTTCACAATGTATCTCAAGAGAAGAAAGTTTTTTTTTTATTTAGTCCATAAGTTAGAGCCAAGAAGGATAAGTAACTACAAGAGATAACTATTTATACAAATGTTAAACCAAACATAGAATAATTATTGAATACATAATTACGCCGCCCAGCATGTCCAAGTAGCTCGACTCGCAATCTGAGAGTCGCGGGTTCGAATCCCCATCACATTCTTGCCCTTTCAGCCATGGGGGCATTATAAGAGGCGATCAATCCCACTATTCGTTGGTGTAGCCAGTCTCAGTCTGTGAATGAGTAAGCTCTCTCTAATACAAAGGGTCTGTTCATCATTGTCCCTTTCTAAGGCCTCAAAAGGGTTAGAATGGACGATCTCGCCACATGGTTATGGTTACACAAGTTAGAAGAGACTGTGCTTTATTCAGACCTAACGCGAGTTTTGAAAGTAACTGTTGCTCGTGGAAAGACCTCCGATTTTCTGTACAGCAAAAATTTTATGTTGCTACTAGCAATCTGTACCATCATTTTAGTTCCCGAAGCAGCTTAAGCAAATCATATAAATTATTTTCCACACATAAACATCGGGTGGTGGAAGAATAATACTAGCTCCAACCCTGACTCAGAATGCAAACAGAAGACCAACGGGGACTCTAGCCCTCCAGCGCCCATTTTCTCACTACACATGAGAACCAGACCCCACTATCAAGCCTCTGACAGCAAATGAACAACTTCCAATGATCCATAGTTGCGTCAACCAGGAATCCAGCCTGTCAAGCCACAAATCAACTGTTTCACCCAACACATCTCCAATGATGAAAATCAGATCCAGCAAAATGGCATGGCATGGCCAGGTGGTTAGGGAATGCGACTCACAATCTGTGGGTCGCAGGTTCGAATCCCTGTCACACCAAACACGCTTGCCCTTTCAGCCGTAGAAGCGTTATAATGTGATGGTGTATCCCACTATTCGTTGGTAAAAGAGTAGCCCAAGAGTTGGCGGTGGGTGGTAATGACTAGCTCTCTTCCCTTTAGTCTTACACTGCTAAATTAGGGACGCTAGCGCAGAGAGCCGTCGTGTAGCTTTGCGCGAAATTCAAAACAAACAAACATAATTAGAGCACCACCATATTTTGTCCTTTCTTCACCAAGAAATTAATATTGACAGTAGTCACAATGTTAATGACAAATTAAGGCGTAAATATTAGGAGTTTATATGAAAATATTTCCATTTTGAAAAGCATGCATTGAAGCCATCTTTCCAGTCGAATAACATAATCGAAAAATATTCACCCACTTTTTGAAAATACCTTGGCAATTTTGACGAAAACATTTTCTTTAAACACGTAAAAAACAGCGTATTTCAACAGAAAATATAATGTGATATCTCCGATTATGTTTCTTTCTTAGAAAAGTTCAAGACTGAAGCAGAAGGACTTTAATGGAAAGTATTGTGTCACTTCGAAATCTAAAAAGTTTAGTCGAATAACGTGATAAAAAATGCACTCAATTTTCGAAAAATACCAAAGCAAATCTAACGAAAAAGTTAATTTTTTAAACACGCTAAAAAAAAGAGCGTATTTTAAGGCAAAATGTAATTTGAATTCTTCGATTTTGTTTATTTCTAAGAAAAATTCAAGATATAAGCATTAGGACTTTAATGAATATTCTTGTATCACTCCCATAGATGAAAAAACAACATAAATTTTCTCCCATATAGGAAAAAGCTCTCACAAATGTGGACTACATTTTGAAAGAAGACACAATAACGTTCAAAAATTAAAAATTTTGATTAAAACTACTATTTTTTAGAAATATTCAGTTATTTATCTTTTCTTCGAAAGAAAGTAATGTCAAATGAAGTCTGAATGTTCTTTACAAATCAAGGCGTAAATATAGGTAGTTTTTATGAAAAGAGTTACATTTTGAAAAGCATGCATCGAAGGTATCTTTCCAGTTGAATAACGTGATAGAAAATATTTCACCCAATGTTTGAAAAATACCAAGTGTTATTACATTTCATGAGGTAAAAATAGAAATCCATTATCCACCATAAAACCCCACATAAAGGAGGACTACATTTGGAAAGAAGACGTAATGAAGTTCCAGAATTAAGAATTTTGGCAAAATAATTATTTTTTTGAAACACGTAAAAGAACAGCATATTTTAACGCAAAATATAACAAATTGACTGTAGAAGATGGCGTAATAAATTTGTAAAGGGCTTTAAAAGGAAAAACCCTCCTCTTACGCCGACTTTTAATATAAACTACTCTGGACTCTGTTCGAGGCTGTACCAACCCTAAAATTATTCCTTATCCTCTATAAACACAACAGCGGAAGTCACGTGACGCTAGTAACACGTCATGAGATTCTAGAAGGATCATGTCTGTTCGTGGCAACTCTAGTCTTTTCTACACGCCCTCTATTCTTGTATATAAGTGCGCCAGATAAAGCGAGACTATTGATTGGAATTGCAGTCAGGCAGAGATAGAGACGGACAATTGAGTCAAGCGCGGTAGTGACCGTAAGTAAAGTGCGTGAATCGTTGTGAATTATAGCGTGTATTTAAATTAAAGTGACTGTGGAAATTAAATGTATTGCAAAGTTGTATTGAGACAGAATAAACTAGTTTTATTTAAGAAAGGACTTGTATCGCTAAAGTTTCATCCAAAGAAAATTATACAGAAATTAACAAACGAACACAGAGACGTAACAAATTGGTGTCAGAAGTGGGATGGAAAAAAATGGAAACGAGAAGTGGCAAATCAAACTACAGCTTAGCAGATTTGATGGCAGCAATACAAGAACAGCAAAAGTAACAAGAAGAACGAGAAAAGAAGCAAGAAGAGAGAGTACAGCAGCTGTTGGAGGAAAAAAGAAAAGAAACAAGAAGAACGAGAAAATAAACAAGAAGAGAGATTACAGCAGTTGTTGGAGGAAAAGAAAAGAAACAAGAAGAGAGATTACAACAGTTGTTGTAGGAAAAAGAAAAGAAACAAGAAAAGAGATTACAACAGTTGTTGGAGGAAAAAGAAAAGAAACAATAAGAACGAGAAAAGAAACAAGAAAA